>NW_015662923.1:788454-831475 GCF_001515625.1 Sinocyclocheilus rhinocerous
CAAGCTTATCAGAATTACGACAAGCTTACCGGCCCGAGCGCGTCTTTTTTCCCCTTCTCCCAAAACAGCTTATACTACTGTTTCAGCTGTTTCAGCTATTCCGTTTTGTATGTAATAGCAAAGTGATTATATTTCGTTTCGTTTTTTTATGAAGTTAATTTAAAAAACATTTGGATAATTTTTTTTCCCGTTAAATATAAGTTTTAGTTTTTTTAAAGTAACGACCAAGCGGCCAGCGGCAGACCTGTGTGTGTGTGTGTGTGTGAGAGACTCTGTGCCTCTGTGCATCTTCAGCTTGTGCAGGGGTTGCTATCATTTCTAATTCTAGTATAGTAACTATGCATGCTTTTATATTAAACTATACAAGGAATATTTGTACTTTTATGAGTGCACTTTTAATTTTGAGGTAAAAAGGTGGTTAAAACCAGTTACAGCGTAAAATACATTCACTGAAATATAAATTGGTGTAGAAACAATTTTCACTCAGAAATTGCTACCCAGATAGCACACTTAAAAGTCTGCAAGATGTCTGTTAAAGATCTGGAAAGCATCTGCTGTGTACAAACATCTGATAGACGTCTTTAAGATGTCAGTTTTACATACATTCTAAATCAGAAACATCTTAAAGACATTTTAAAGACGTCTGATAGGAAACGTCCTATAGATGTATTGCAGATGAGCAAACTCTCTAAACAACACGTCTTGCAGATGTAAATGCAGATGTCAAATAGACGTCTCCGTGATGTACATGTGCTATCAGGGTAGTAGGCTACATTTCACAAACAATGACAAAAAACAAGTAACACATTGAATTTAGGAGTAGGAAACCGTAAAAAAAAAATTATTTTAAAACATACTCTAATTAAATGTGTATTTACAACAACAATTTACAAAAATTGTTTTACAGTGCATTTAGTCAAGTCACATTTATTTATATAGTGCTTTATACAATAGCCTACAGATGCTTTCAAAGCAGCTTCACGGTAATAAACAGGACCAGCTAAAGTGTTTTTGAAAAGGTTTAAATCAGACATAGATACAAGCTGTTCTTTTTGTGGTGACCCTAATGAAACTGATATGCATATCTTTTGGGATTGTCCTCACACACAGCTATTTTGGATTGAATTTTCTAATGTTATCAATCGCAGTGTACTCCAGGGTTTCTCTCTGCTGCTTTTTAAGGATGTACTGTTTGGCTTCTTTAATATACAAAAAGATAAAATTAATGAATATTTTATTATTAACCTATTATTACTTCTTGCAAAATGTCATATTCACCGCAGTAAATTCACTCATCAAAATCCTTTATATATTGTTTACAAAAAAAGAGGTTCAACAGTATATCCAAACTATTTAATCTCCCAAGAATCTCAAGGCTTTTAAAACGGTTAATTTATTTAATCTTTTAAATTTATTTTGTTAAATCTTTCGTTTTGTATTATTTATTTATTGTTACATACGTCTATAAATGGTGTTTTGCATGTAATGTCACCTCTTTGTATGAAATGTTGATATTCTCTGTATTTTTATATTTAGTACCTTGGCATTAATAAAAAAAAAAAAAAGTCCACGCACTTCAGTTTGGGACATAGCTATAGGCTATAGCCTATTGTTAGTAAGGTTATCAGGTGCTATGAGTGCCTCGGCACACCGATGACCGATTTTCTTTTGGAATGTAGGAATCGAAATAAGATTAACACTGCCCTCTATCGTCCAAAACCCTTCAAAACAAGCCAGGAGACCCGGAAATAAAGACGTTGTTAAAGCTGATGATTCGATAGCACTAAGGCAGACGTACATTAGACACTGAGCTACTGTACAGCACCATCATGATCTCAGAATGGGTCTCATGTATGATGTTTTACCTGCTTGCTGCTGTTTTCTGTGCGGTTCTTACATATTGTATGTATGTTCATCATGTTCATCAGAAATATGATCATATACCTGGACCTCCAAGAGACAGGTAAGAAACTTATGAATATGTTTGATACAACTACATTTAAGATATTTTAATAAGACCATTTTTTGTTATTATTATCAAAGCTCATAAAATAACATGAAAACGAATACCCTGACAGTTTTCTGCTGGGGCATATTCCAACTTTTTCCAGAGGGGCGAAATCGGATAACCTTGTACAGGACTTATTTCTTCAGTGGTAAAAACAAAACACTTAAACCCATCAGAATATTTGTCATTTATAATTTGTTTATATATTTGTCTTGTTTTGTTTTGTTTTACTTGACTAGTGTCTTGTTGATTTGAACTTGCACCTACAAAACAATGTTAGTGTTATGTAACTGAAATATCACATATTGCATAGATCTCTCTCTCTCTCTCTCTCTAACACACACACACACACACACACACACACACACAAGCATGTAGTAGAGCGTGTTCTCAGCACTGTGACCGTGTTCGTGTTTTTAAGGGCAGAAAAATATGGCCCTGTCTACAGGCTGAACAGTTTTCATTATGTTGTGATCAAAGTCCATTGTCCAGAGGCTACAAAGGTAAATATTTAATTTCATTGCTGTTCGTAATCAGAAGCCTTAAAATCTAATAAATAAAATTCTCTGCCCCGTTATTGTAGACAATCCTGATGTCACCTAAGTATACCAAAGATCCCTTTGTCTACAAACGCCTCTTTAACTTGTTTGGAAAACGGTAAGCTTTAATTTGATCTAGAGATGTCATCTAGAATTTTGAATGGTAGAGGCCCCATGAAATCAAACTCTGAGCTATGTGGCATTAAGTACATTTTTGATAGCTTTAAATCCATCTATATTCCTCTATATGTGTATTTGACTGGAGGAGACAGTACAGACTAGAGATCGACCGATATATCGGTTTACCGATATTTTTCCCGATATTTAAGCATTTTACCATAATCGGATATCGGTTTTGTAATATCGGATTCACCGATAAACGCCGCCATCTTGTGGGCGTTTTGAAAATTGCGCGCAGGATCGCCATTGCAGCGTGTCTGAGGGGAGAGAGACAACAACAAAGGCATGCAGGTACTTGATATAGTTGCTATAGTTAGTAAACTTTATTTAACATAACAGCCATTTATGTACAAATTAGATGCATTATATAAATGCCTGATATGTAGTGTATGCAGCTTGGCTCTAAGAAATAGAGACCAACTCACGGAGTCATCTAAAACTGTAGTTTAAAATGAAGTTGATATGACTCCTGTCCTTTATTCATTTTCTCCACTTGAAAACATTAGACATTCTACCTTTATTTTGCTTATTGTTAATATTAGTGTTGTTGCTGTTGATGCTTTTTATAAATAAAATGTTTTTTATTGTTGTAATATAAAGATTAAATTTAACATGAAAGACTGCTAATTTTCAACACTTAAAAAAAAAAGATGACTGAAAAGAGGAAAAACCAAAGTGAAGTATGTTCTTACTTCACTCAGTCATTTATTTACTTTATAACAGTAAATAAATATCGGTTCTGCATATCGGTTATCGGGCACATAAACATGCAAATAATTGGTATCGGTATCGGTTATAAAATATCAATATCGGTCGATCACTAGTACAGACGGTGTGTCTTCTTGACTATAAGAAAATTAATCTCATCATTTCATGGGGTCTTCAGATATAATCTCTTTTGTGATCACAATTAATAAGAAAAAAAGACATAAAAACAGGGATATAAACAAATAATGGAAACTAATACATGTATAGTGGTAAAAATGGTGAACATTTGCCCCACAGAGTGTGATGAAATATAACTGTCGCTCATTTGCTCACTTTTTGTGGACCCATTTTCATCCCTGTTTGAAGGAAGTCACCACATTATGATTGACAGAATGATCCAATTGTATTTAAAGGGGTATCTGCTTATCGTGAAATGAAGCAAACAATGATATGTTGTGCTATTCGTGGGTTCCTGTTAGGGCTGTGCGATATTGAAGAAAAATGCGTTATGCGATACCTTGTTAAAAAATGCGATATTCGATATGCGATACGATATTGCTTAAAGTGTGTAAAATCAATTTCAATTATATTTTAAAATATTTAAAAATGAAAATTATATAACCAATTTGTTTCACATTCTTTCTTGGAAAAGAAAGAATCACTACAACTTCTGAAAGTGACCAGCAGTGTTTTAGCATTACATAAAAAGTAATGTCACAAATCAGAAAATGTCATTTTAACATCAGTGTGAACATACAAACAAAAAAAATTAATGACACTAATTTTATATCATTGTAACTTTGCTTTCCATACACTTTAAGTACTTCTTCATATACCACAGCAAAAACTATAGTCTGACAAAGTTGAAACATGATTAAAGGCAAGTGAACAGTCAGTAAAACAAAGAAAAAAAAGAAATACACAATTTACAAGCATAGATAAAATAAACAGTAGTATTCAGGTACAGAAATGTAATAATTAAGTGTAAAATAACACTGCATAGTGTTCACTGTATGAATTAAATTTAGATTAATCTTTGTTATAGCTGTTTTGTTGTTTGATTAACATTAGTGACATATTCAGCAGCACGTATTTATAGGCTGCTGTCCCTTTAAATCCGACTGCACGGATCCAGTATAATGCTACACATCCGATTCCTTTCTCAGCTGTTTACATTCATTTAAAGGGGTCATATGATGTTGCTAAAAAGAACAGTATTTTGTGTATTTGGTGTAATGAAATGTGTTTATGCGGTTTAAGGTTAAAAAAACACATTATGTTCCACATACTGTACATTATTGTTTCTCCTCTATCCAGTGCGTTGTGATTGGCCGAATACCTCAAGCGTGTGACGGAAATGTTACGCCCCTACCATACTGTAATGCCGTCTCCCGGCACGACCAGACAAAACCAATAAAAACCCATTACAAACGAGGCATTTGTTGCATCCAGTGGGGACATAATTACGGATTATAATGACTTATACTGTCTTTTTACATGTTGCGTTGCTGCACACATCTGAATATTTGGGTTGAAGGGTTCTGGAACAGTGTTGTAAATACAACTTAACCACTGATTTCTAGTCGTGTCCTCTTTTGGAAGGCCAAACAGAGTATTTTCGCTTTCACAACAAAACAGCGTCACACACCACTGCCTACAGTGAGCAGAGGCCGAGGGCTAGCGTGAGGAACGGCGGGAGGGTTAGAGTGAGCAGAGGCGATTTCGACGAAGGAGCGTCCGGAAGGACATGTGACGACTCCGGGCTGGACTCCGCTTTGTCCACGGTGAAAGCCGATCCGTAGACATGTGGGGGCCTGTTAGAACGAGCCGTTTTAGGAGGGTGTGGCTGACTCTTAACTTTTATAAAGAATATCTCTTTGGATTTGAGACTTTAGTCTTTGCAACTTTACAGATCTTCTTTATGCACCAAGAGCTTGTAATTGAAATCGCATCATATGACCCCTTTAAAACAACCGACTGCGTTTACGAGAATGATCGTCGAGACGGGTACTATTGACATAATTCTGTGTGTATGTGTCTGTTCAAACAAAAGGAGGAGATGCGAAAGACGAATCAACTCTGTGTTTGCGCGCCATCTGAAATGCGTCTCTGTGTGTGTGTGTGTGTGTGCGCGCGCGATTTGCACGTGTGTGGCAGTACTGAAGAGACGCTGCGCGAGATGCGGCTTGTGCGCACGCTTCAGGGGTGAGTCAGACAGCAAGACGAGACGGCAAAGAGTTGTTTTCTGCAACTTATTGCACTTAACTCTTTTTAACGTCAAGCAATTCTGTGCTCTGCTATATAACTAAAACTTTGACCTTTTGCAACGTTTTGATTTAAGTTGCCTATTATTAAAATGATTCAGATATCGCACGCCCTTGCTATATGCATATTGCGATATTTACATTTGCGATATTTCGATAATTTCGATATATCGTGCAGCGCTAGTTCCTGTACATTTTACAAAGCAATATGCCTATTTTTAGGATTCATAGGATTTTTATTTATTTTTATTTTTTTGATGATGATGTTTTATTAACAAGGTTCGGGAGGAGCATGATCAGATAATCAACCAATTTGGCACAGGTGTAACTCGTTTAGCTATCCATCCTAACTAGCAAAATACGTGTATATATATATGCAGCCTACCTGCCTCTGTCCTACGACAGTTTTCCGGCATCCAGCTTCATTCGACTGCCAAAAAAAATGTCTGAACTCGAGCTCTTCTTGTCTGACAACGAGCTGAGCGCTCCACCGCAAGCCACCGGCTCAAAGGCACTTTCTTCTCAAGCCACTGGCTCTAAGGCACCTCCTTCTGCCGGCTCTAAGGTGCTTCCTCCTTGGCCTGGATCCACCGCCGAGCCCCAGGCCTCGGCACGCGGGCGGAGGCCCACAAGGCCCGCTACTCGCACACCTAAGCCACTTAGTCTCCGTTCACCTCCACCATCAAGACAGCCATCACAATCCCCAACATCTTCTTACGCCTCAGCTTCACCATCCATCCCTCCCATTGGAAAATGGACCGTCGTGGGATTGAGACAAGCGCTGTCAAACTCTGAAGTTAAGTTTTCTCGAAAAATGAGCAACTTTATGATCTTTACATCTCTCTGGAAAATACTAATTCACCCACCTCCAAAAAGGTAACTAAAGCCCGCAAGACTAAAAGTTATCATGTCTCTCTAACGTCGTCTTCTTCCAGATCAAGTTCCGGCTCCCCTCGAGCGTCAGGACGTAGCAGGCCATCAGCAAACCTGGGCCGCACCCCAGACTTGGCCGCTCCTCACACTGCACTGCCTCCCTCCTCTTCTCAACCAATCACTGCGGCGCCTTCAGTTACCGCACCGCACGCAGTATCGCCCACTGGCGTTGGCTTTCCAACCTCCTATCCTTCCCACTCTACCTCCGGATGCAGACGCAAGCGTGAGGCTGCCTCCGCTAGCCGCTCAAGCTCAGCCACCTTACTTTTACCCTTCCGCTATTCCTTTTCCCTATCAATGGCCAGCAGCCCAAGTAGGGCATCATCAGCCAGCAACGCAAGTTTACAGCTTACTTAGCACCAGCGGCTAATCCCTGCGTGAGGCTGCCTCCGCAAATGGTTACGGCCCCTCCCTTATTTCCTTCTACCTCTTCCTACGGGCTTCCCCTAGCACCAGGGGCTAATCCGTGCTTGAGGCTACCTCTGCAAATGGTCACGGCCCCTCCTTATCTTCCTTCTAACCCTTCTATCCAAGCTAAACCTCAGTATACTTTATTCACAGCAGCCCCTCTACCTACCCCACCGAATGCTGCCGCTCTGGAGCCACCTCCTGTGCCTAATACCATCAAATCTCAGATTCTTGCAGGTGCGGACGTTGATCTCTCATCTGTCCTCTCGCTGCTACCTCCCGCCGAATCTCATCGACAAATAGATTGAGGATATTTCTCCGTTACATTAAAAAAATTCAACTCCCAATTCATCCCGCCCCTTCTCATTTTCCGAATTCACTAGCATTTGGCCGCTACACGGAAATAGTCTGCTCTGCTTTTCCCCATAAACGGTGCAAACTTAATGATTATCTGGCGATAGTCGCTGAACTCGCGCTGTTTTATGGCGGAACCCATTTCTACACGTACCATAAATTATTTTCAGCCAAATGTGCGGTACCGTGTTGCTCAGTGGAATCAGTGCCCCTATTGGGGCGCACTGGACTCTGATCTTTACAACAGAGTATTTTTCAGTTGTCGGAATATATCGTGCGCAGTCTGCAGGTCAGTAGCTCACTCTACTATCTCATGCCCCCAAATTAATCCCGCTATAATACCCGGCCCAGAACCGACACAAGTCAAATCAACCAGCTACGTCCCTCTTTCTGCAACCACGAATCCAATATCGAATTCTAGGAGAGAAGCTATCTCATTCTCCAACAACCAGCAGGTTTGCAGAAATTTCAACAGAGGAAGATGCGTGAGACAGCAATGCAAGTTTCTCCACGTCTGTAATTATTGTGGCGGGGCTCATGCCCTTACAGGATGCCCCGTCATGAAAGCTACCAATAAAAAATCTAGAAACTACTTATCGATCTCAATATTTCTCGTCTATCCTCCTATGCCCGCTCTCACAGAACATAATTTGCAACAATCTCCAATCCGCACTCGCAGAGCCAGATACAGTAGATAATCTAATCAAAAAAGAAGTCGAGTCAGTTTTTATGATCGGTTGAACCTTTCGATTTTCCCCCCTTTGAAATTTTTTGCATCAGCCCTATCGGAGTGGCTACCAGGAAATTTTCAGAGAAAAAAGCGTTTGATAATCGATCTATCAGTTCCACGTAATTCCCCAGTTTCTAGCATAAACAGCCTCATACCACTTGAGGAATATTCTCTGCACTACCATGATATAGATCAAGCGATCACCATGATCAAAAAAAATGTAGGCCGCGGTGCGTGGCTGGCTATAGACATCACTTCTGCCTTCAAAGTGATGCCTATCCACCATATAATGTTTGTAAAGTGGCACAGTTTTTGAAATATCTGAAAGTACACTCTTAACATCAGTCAGTCAAGCATTATAATATGATAATCAATATTATTTAATGATAGAACTTTAGTAATTAGAATTAAAACTTGATAACCATGTATGAATGCATATTAGTCATTTTAACTGAACTTCGGACTGGTGGTGGTACTTTTTTGGTCATTCAGTGTTTCTGTAAAAAAAAAAAAAAGGAAAAAACCAACAAAAATACTGATAAGATAATAATGATACGAATTCTACTAATAAGAACAATATGAAACGCACTAAGGATTAATGAGCTACTGGACTCATGAATATTAATCATGTTTTGTGCGTTCGCTCGAACTGATTTGCTGAAATCAAAACAGGGACGATAATAGGTGAACACCAGCCAATGAGATTGCCGTTTGTGCATTAGCTCTGCCCACTACCGGAAAACCCGAACCCACAGTTCTTAAAAGCTGATGAATTCCAAAGGACCGCTGTTATTTTGACAGGAAAATGCAACAAAGAATATCGTTTGCATGTAACGCGTCAGTTCTCTCTCTCTCTCTCTCTCTCTCTGCGTGTGTGTGAAACAAAGCGACGGCGAGTCGTGCGCCTTCACACTAGAGTTTACGGTACGTCAAATACAGGTGCGCTGCGCATCCATTGAGATGAACCGAAAAATAGCACAGATCGCTTGACGGAGAAGCGCTCAGTCAGAGTGTTCGGCGAGTGAAAATACGTATATCTGAGCTAAACTTATACTTAGCCTCCAACTCACACACTGGCGAGTAAAATCTGAGAATTTATTAGCCATTGGCTAATATTATACATCATTTAGTCGCCCAGAGTGAAGATTTAGTCGCATATGCGAGTGATTTCTCCCCCAGGACAACGCCAAAATATGCTTACTATTTGCTATCAGATTAGATGTAAGGGTGAACTCGTGAATCTCCTGTTTGTAGAAATTATCAAAGTGGATCCAACAATTTCAATTTATTTTTTAATGCTGCTTAAATGGATTTGCATGTTTTATGGCATTTGCTTTGCCAGTGGTGTGAAAGTCTGAATCAATCTTCTCAGGTTCCTTGGAAATGGGTTAGTGACGGCTATGGACCATGACGACTGGTACAGGCAGCGTCGCATCATGGATCCAGCCTTTAGCAGCACGTGAGTCAAGAACATCTCTGATATACTGAAATGAGATAGAGCTGCACCTCAGCTAATGCGGTCTTATCCACCAGATACTTACGAAGCTTGATGGGCACTTTTAATGAGATGTCTGAGCGCCTAATGGACCATTTGGAGGAAATAGCCGACACGAAAACACCTGTCATCATGCATGACCTGGTCAACTGTGTCACACTCGACGTCATTTGCAAGGTTTCACTCTTCTTCCCTCTAATTCAAAGGGAGGTCTAATACATGGAAGGTGAAATTTGCTGTTGATCAGTTCTTAGTTGTCATGTTTTCATCCACAGGCGGCTTTCGGTGTTGATTTGAATTTGTTCAAGCAAACTGACAGCCCCTTCCAGAAAGCAGTAGAGCAGTGTTTAAAGGGCATGGTGTTCTATCTCAGAGACCCATTTTTTACAGTAAGAGTATTTATCCATAGATGTCATTCTAAATTAGTAGGGTTAATGCTATATAATCATTTTGTTGTTGTTTCATTTGCGTGACCTCAGCTTTTTCCCAAGAATTGGAAGACTGTACAACAAACTAAAGATGCAACTGAACTCCTGCGTAAAACGGGAAAGAAATGGATACAAAAAAGGAAGACAGCAATAGAAAATGGAGAAGACGTCCCCAAAGACATTCTCACACAAATCCTCAAAACAGCAGGTATTTGGGACTGAAATACTGAGACATTAAAATGCTAAGTGTATTATTATTATTATTATTATTGGTTTTGTTTACAAAATGGCTTATAGGCTTATGTTTAATGTTATGGAAATAAAACAAACAATATCTTGACTTCTGATGTCACTTTGAAAAATGTCTGTTCGGTACATTACTCATCTGCTACAACATTGTAATGTTGAAAAATTTCTCTCAACAAATATTAATATGTGCATTTTAGAGTTATTTTACAGTTAACACTTTCCATTTTTTGCTACAGAGGAGGAAAACGTTAATAACACAAAAGATCATGAGCTGATGTTGGACAATTTTGTGACTTTCTTCATTGCTGGTGAGTTACGGCTTTGATTTTTGTTTATAAACCCTTGCAGTTATAAACAGCGCTTTCTGTTTTGATTTTTGTTTATAAACCCTTGCCGTTATAAACAGCGCTTTCTGTTTCTGTTGCAGGGCAAGAGACAACAGCCAATCAGCTCTCATTTGCAATCATGGAATTAGGGAGACAGCCGGAGATATATAAACGGTAAAACACTTCTTGGAAATGTGGACCTGTTCCATCCGTCTTGCATTAAAATGCTTTTTAATTAAAATGTATTTCCTTCCCAGGGCTAAAGCAGAGGTGGATGAAATTCTTGGCACAAAAAGAAACATTTCATATGAAGACCTTGGAAAATTCACTTACTTGTCTCAGGTTGGTTGGCAAAGATGTTCTTTTACGTGCTACAAACACAAATGGTTTTGTATCAATTTCTTTAAATGGTCTTTTGTGTTATTGACTCAATGCTGCAGGTGTTGAAGGAAACGCTGCGTCTGTACCCAACTGCTCCAGGGACCAGCCGCTGGCTACATGAGGACATGGTTATAAATGGGCTGAAAATCCCAGGGAGCTGTGCGGTTATTGTGAGTATCTCCAGATTCCCTGTAAGACTGGTCCATTCATTATGTAGCCATCATGGCACCAGTTCAGGGGTATATTTCTAGTAATAAAAGTGCAAAGTCTCAGGTTATGACTGTAACCATGGTTCCCCGAGAGAAAACGAGACGCTGCTTGGAAAGCTGTGGAAAGTCTCTGTGTGAACACGTCTAGAAGCACATGTGAAATCAGTCCAATGGAGTAGCGAGACGTCACGGGTAGGGTGACATAGAGACCAGGAAGCTTAAACCGCATCCAGAACAAACAGCATTAGCTTCTGAAAGATCGAAGCAAGTCGCTCACAGAGATGCAGGAAGTATGGCAGTGCGACACAGCATCTCGTTCCCTCTCGGGGAACCATGGTTACAGTCGTAACATGAGACATTCCCCTTCAGCGCATCCAGAACAAACAGCATTAGCTTCTGAAAGATCGAAGCAAGTCGCTCACAGAGATGCAGGAAGTATGGCAGTGCAACACAGCATCTCGTTCCCTCTCGGGGAACCATGGTTACAGTCGTAACATGAGACATTCCCCTTCAAGGGAACTCGTGCTGCGTCGAAACACTGTGGGAACGACAACACCCACTTTGCCATGCTGACAAATACCTGTCTAGTGTGAATTATGGCGAGCACAGCTATGACAGGAGAACTTGAGTGCCTGGCGTAGATCCCAGGTCTAAATTATAGAATCTGATGAATGTGAGCAAGGAGTACCAGCCCACCACGTCACAAACCTTCTGCAGGGACACCCCTGAAAGAAAAGCTTTAGAAGCCACCATAATTTGAGTTGAGTGCGCTCTGACCCCTGAAGGCGAAGGAATGTCAGAGGATTCATAAGCGAGGGAGATAACCTCGACTATCCACCTGCTCAATGTCTGCTTGGTCGCAGGGAACCCTTTCTTAGGCAGACCAAAGCAGGTGAACAAATGATCAGTCTTTCTCCGCAGGGCAGCTCTGTGGACATAAGTGTCCAGCGCTCTCACCAGACACACCAAATTAAGCTTCTCCTGGTCAGGCCAAAAGTTATCACGTTGGACGCTGCTGCCATCAGACCCAACAGTTTCTGAAACTGTTTTACAGTGTGTGACTGGCTTAGCTTCACTCCGTTGATAGCTGCCTGCATTGTCGTCGAATCCCAAACCACTCTAAGTTAAGTGGTCCTCTGTACTGGAGAGGCGTTCAGCATTAACCCAAGCTCTTTCATATTGGTGAGGACAACATGTTGATGCAGAGCAGCCATCTGCTTTGACTGAGCTAATATCAACCAATTGTCTATATAGTTTAATACGTGAATGCCCTGGAATCATAGAGGAGCCAGTGCAGCATCCACGCATTTGGTGAAAGTGTGGGGTGACACTGCAAGGTCGAACGGAAGAACCCGATACTCAAGTCAAGTCAAGTCACCTTTATTTATATAGCGCTTTATACAATACAGATTGTGTCAAAGCAGCTTTACAGTGTTAAACAGGGAAAGCGTGTGCTGATAATGCAAGAGGACTTAATCAGTTAAAGTCAGTTCATTGTTGATTCAGTGTTGTCATCGTCAAGCTCAGTTCAGTTCTCTTAAAATAGTGTCTATGCAATCAAGTCGACAATATTACCAGAAATGAAATGAAGTGTCCCCAACTAAGCAAGCCAAAGACGACAGTGGTAAGGAAACAAAACTCCATCAGTGACAGAAATGGAGAAAAAAACCTTGGGAGAAATCAGGCCAGTTCTCCTCTGGCCAGACGAAACCAGCATGGTGTGGTTTAATTCCAGGCTGCAACACAAGTCAGATTGAGCAGAGGACTCAGCTGGTTCTCATAGCCTTTGCTGAGAAGTTGTGCCGATGGCCAACGAGGTCTTTGCAGGAAATCTTTCTCTAGGGTTCATCTAGTTGACATGGTCTTTGCTGACATTCAGGGCTGTTGAGGTCGTCTCTAGGTGCTGATCCACCTCTTTCTACAGTCTGCAGAACCCATTGAGACACATTTGGCAGAAGCTTCCACGCTGCCAGATGGTCTACTAAGGGAACCATCCTTTTGAGAAGTAAATTTGGCACCCTGAAGTGGATGACTGGCAGGGGACAACCAAACTGGCCTCTCTAATAACCTCCTTGGAGGGTGCTAACCCGCCAGTGCTGCAACCGGAGGTGGCAGGGTTAACAGAACGGCCCCCTGAGGGCACTGATTAGAAACGTGCTCCGTATGCTGAGGTGTACCGTTCCTCCCCAAAGGGGTCTGCCCTCAGAAATCTGATGCTCGTGGTGTCAGGACTTCTTCACTGAGGCCTTCTTAGAGAGAATAATGGTCCTCAGATCTACCTTCTCATTAGAAGACCTCGGCTGAGAGGTCTTGAGGCATGATATGAGGAGCTGGACGAGGGCTGGGGCTGCTCCCGTCCAGCAGCCACTGAGACCTGAGGCCAGGTGAGGGAGGTAGTGCTGGAACGCTGCTGCCTGCTTTTTAGCCTCCTAAAACCTGTCGATGACTGAGGTGATAGCGTTGCCGAACAGGCCAGAAAGTGCAAGCAGAGCATCCAGAAGGAATAACTTGTCCTTCTCTTTGATGTTAGATAAGTACTATCACAGATGCCTCTCCATGGCCACCAGGGCTGCCATAGAACGACTGACGGCTCTGGCCATCTTCTTAGTGGCCTGAAGAGACAAATCTGTGGCCCGGTGCAGTTTTTGGATTGCATCCGGATCTACCCCCTCACTCCCATCAAGGTCTTTTAGCAGGTCTCCCCGGTATGCCTACAATAGAGCCATAGTATGCATACATACCCCGGATTGACCTGACGCCAGAGCTTGTCTCTAACCCCTCTGTTAGATCCATTTGCAAGCCCCACAACCTCAATTGCTGCTCTGCCTCAGCAGCAGTGGGACCAGAACCTTGAGGCTCGCGAGCCTGGGCATCCTCCTCAAAGAGTGCCCGGAGGGAGCAGAGCGTTCGCAGCGGCGGCCGCTCACAATGAGCACAGTCAGCCCCTCTCGAGAGCTGGCCGTGCATTCTCCCTCCCAAACAAGCAGTTCAAAGATTGTGTGAATCCCCATCCGTGATGTAATGTGGGCAGGGAGGAACACACAATCTAAAATGCTGCTTGTCTGATTTAGACTCTTTGCTCGCTATAATACTACTTTGGTTGTGCACTGGCACAGACAAACAGCATAAAACTCTGACATACGCACAGAGTGCTTGCTGAAGACACAAAAGTTTTCTGGATGCACTTTTAAGCTTTCTGGTCTCTACGTCACCCGACCATGACGTCTAACCACCCAATTGGACTGATTTCACACGTGCTACAGGACCCGACCACACAGAGGTGTTCCCACAGTGTTTCGATGCAGCGCGAGTTCCCTTGAAGGGGAGCACATTTTATATGAGTATTTTGAATAACTTTCAAATCTTTCCATACAGTTCAGTTCTTATGTTTCCCAAAGACTGGAAAAGTTTTTTAAAGATCCGTTGAAGTTTGATCCAGAGAGATTTGATGTGAACGCCCCAAAGTAAGTCTCATTTTACCCTCTGTTTTAGTATTTAAATATGCTGCATTCACGCCATAATTACAGTAATTACGAGATTACCATTTTTGACATTCTACTTTAAGATGTTCACATCCTTGGACGTGTGATTTCCATGGCAACACCATTAATGCAATCTGTGTAATTTGAGTAATCAAAACCACAATATAACAAATAACAGTCCTTACGCAAGTGCCTTATTAATAAATGTATAGTTTATTTACCAGCGTTTTTTAACTGTGTACTAGCTGCTGTATTGTATGTTTTTTGTTTTTTTTTTCAGATTATTCATAAATTTTTAATACATTAACATTAGGCAGTTATAGAAATCATTAAACATAAATATTATGAAATAACTACTTAACTACAGTTTACTGCTAAAGCCATTGCCATTTAAAGCGTTTTGGCATGATGTTAAAGCAGTAAGTATTTTCAAATTGTAATTACTATACAAGTTTAATGAGGATGTGAGTGATTTTTACAAGTCCGATTCTTGTAATTATGGTATTTACGACATGAATACACCTTTATATTGTGACATTGTGGCATGCAATCTGCTTATTTCTAATTGTGTTCTTATCTGTAAGGCCTTATTACTGCTACTACCCATTTGCACTTGGTCCACGAACCTGTCTAGGGCAGGTTTTCTCACAGGTGATGAAGCACACACAGACACACACACGTTTGCACCTTCCTTTCTCCTTCAGAATTTTTAGACTTTCAGAACACACTCATGTGTTGAATTGCTTTAGATGTTTGATTTATACTTTTGTTTTCCAAGTGCCAAATTTGCTGTGATCTTGACCACTCTGTCATGTTTCTACATTCAGATGGAGGCAAAAGTTGTGCTTGCCAAACTGCTTCAGAGATTTGAGTTCAGTCTGGTTCCTGAACAGTCTTTTGACATTAAAGACACAGGAACTCTACGGCCCAAGAGCGGAGTAATCTGCAACATTAAACACTGCTCATAGGACATGTTTATGGCCCTTGTTTTGTAGCAATTCTTGTGTACTTATGCCTGCATACATCATCTTGTATTATTCAAACATTAACCAAAAAGAGTCTCATCATTGCGAGAGTTTTTTGACATATGTCAGCATGACATCAGAGCAAGTCAGACAACACTCGGACACATTTCTAACCAGCATGAATCTCGTGGTGATCTGTTCTGTGGTTTGTTCATCTGAAATGAGCCTTTTGTGTTTCCTCTCATTTTTTCCTTATTTGCAATGATGATACTGTGTTTTGGAGTTAATAACTGCAAGTTTTATAGCTGCTCTAAGTCTAAAATAAGTCTACTACTATTTTTTAACCAATTGCAATCAACTAGACCATTATAATGGTAATTTTAAAAGTCTGACATAGTGACATGTTAGCCTTCTCAGTTTGAAGGATGCTTGTAAGGTAGCCTTTGTTTCATGACTCTCAGCTGTGTGTTTAGAAGGCTGCATTCTTCACATCCTCAAATCACCTACAATCCTTTTCATATATTCCAATTGACATTTAAAATGTTTGAAGACTGTTCAGCACTGATCTCATCTAAGTTTTTGATGAAATGTAAGAAATAAAGAAAAATGTTTTCAAGATATTCACTTTTTCTTTTTTTTCTTTTTTTATGAATACATTTCTGTCACATATAAAAAGCCTGTCAGTACATTGTTACTGAATAATTTTGACTAGGGTTTTTGTTTTTTTCCTATTTTGCCAAAGAAAATTTCTAAACAAAGCAGAACAGTTGTCTCTCAGCAACACGGAGAGTGTTGTTTCATCTTGAACTATTCAGCTTTTTTGAATCGGGTAAGTCAACGATTCAATGACTAGATAAACTACATGAAAGAATGATACTATGATTCATTTATTAAGACATGTCGCCAACTAGGCCCTGCTATTTTTGTTCAAATATCCCATGGGAACCTGAACACCCACAGAAAAACACAAAATATTCTACGTATGGGAACCTCTGATTTGTGGATCTCACTGTGGGTCGTAATACACAAAACTGGTTCATTAGAGTGTCTAGTTAATGGAGTTTTGTTTGTTCCGTTCACAAAATCAGCTAGTATTGCAAAATGCAAACATTGATTAAGACTTGTCATTTGTTATGCTTTCATTTCATACTTCCATGATTCTGTGATGTTTTCAACATTAAATAAAAAGTCTGTAGCCTGTGGATAAAACGTATTTGTTTGGGCAGTTTTCATTATCAGTAGCTCCAGTTTAGGCGATCATATGCAGTTTTATGGCAGTATGCTTCAAAGACGGAAATTACAGTTCTGCAGATCTACAATAAGAGTAAACATCTATACTTAATGTAGGGGCTTCATCCTATATGATTTCATTTATGTTTGGATTATTTGTTTTATTTGAAAAACGAGTATGCTGAATGGACTCATGAATCTCCAATTTCAAAGCGCTGATAAGTAAGTAACAATGTAATATCCAGCTAATGTTAACTTTATTATAAGAAAACACAAAAAATGAAGGGTGAGCAGAAACATACATAAGCGCCTATGAATGAATCAGCTCTTCTTTTCTGGACCACAAAAGGATATATATATATATTTTTAAATCTCACACTCGTCTATAAATTGTAGATAGCAACCAGTGTCAAGCTTTTTTAAAAAAACACAAAAGTACCACAGCTGTTTTTTTTTTTACCTGCTTGATTTGAATAACAGATGTGCAACAAAGTTCCCACTGTTTCTGTGACTAGCTACTTAAAGGGGTCATATGACGTTGCTAAAAAGAACATTATTTTGTGTATTTGGTGTAATTAAATGTGTTTATGCGGTTTAAGGTTTTAAAAAAAACATTATTTTCCACATACTGTACATTATTGTTTCTCCTCTATGCCCCACCTTTCTGAAACGCGTCGATTTTTACAAAGCTCATCGTTCTGAAAAGCGAGGTGTGCTCTGATTGGCCAGCTGTCTAGTGCGTTGTGATTGGCCGAATGCCTCAAGCGTGTGACGGAAAAGTTAAGCCCCTTAACATACTGTGATGCCGTCTCCCAGCAGGAGGAGGCAAAACCAATAAAACCCATTACAAATGAGGCATTTGTTGCATCCAGTGGGGACATTACTGATTATAATGACTTATACTGTCTTTTTATTGCGTTGCGTCTTCTTTTGCATTGCGTATCGCACTGCGTAAACATAAAACCATGTCTGCATTTGTTATCGGACAAACAACAAGCCTACACTACACTGCTCAAAACTTGCGTTTGAATCATCAGTGGCAAATTATTTAAATATAAAAAACGTACTTACAGGCTTTGAGTCAGAAGCGCCAAACTGCCCTTGCAAAGTTGGAACTGCCCCATTTTATAGAAACAGCCTTTGTGCCACAGACGCATTGTAGGCTACTGGATATGACCCCTTTAATTTCTCCAACAATGCACTGTGGCCTACTATGGTAAAGTAACGAGTTAAGTCGTTATGTTTGTCATCCCATATCTAATTATCTCCTTTTGTTTGACAGAATAAAATTGAGATTTCTCTTTTTTTCTTTAGTTAATTATCAATTGGTTTTTAGTCCCTCTGAGTCATCAATGGTCTGCATGGCCACAGGAAGAATTGACACACACAAAGTGAATACACACACAAAGTGCTCAGTTTTCAAAGTTTATTGGGCAGATACACGGTGTATACTTTTTTTTGCATATCATGCATATTTATTTACCATTGAACAAAGACTTTAAAAACTGATTGCATAAACAACTGAACAGATTATCATGAGGCCTATATTACCTGTTTGCCATACATGTACACTTACGGTTCATCTTCATCCACTTTAGTCTTCCTCAGAATCCCATAATAATACCTCAAATGAAGTCATGCAATTGATAAAATGGTTTTCTATTACCCATTTAAACTCTCCCAAGGCCTGTTAACCTTGACAGCAGTTACACTTGACAAAACAACACTTAAACATCACATCCTTTGGGAGAGTTATTTCACAGTTATTTAACAGTTATCTGCTGATGATGTCTTTGCTCTGCCTAGCATTTAATTGAACTCTCTTGCAGGAACATTCCAGCACTTCTTACTTGAAAAACAACTCCTTAATTATTTAACTAAAAGAAATGAGAACAGTTGTGATTTGAGTTACATGGTATGTCTTTCTTACATTTGATATGGTGACTGAGAGTAAGCACAGAAAGAAACAGAAAGAGAGGGCTGTAAGAGGCCTCTTATTCCTAATGAAAGTTTGTTCCCAGAATAAAAAACATTAATGATAAACAGTAATAAATGGTTTAAAACACAAAACTTACATTCTTGAGCTTGGTGTTAATTGCACTCACCGTGCACTTTATTAGGGTCACCCTACTAGTGCCAGATTGGACCCACTTATGCCTTTGGAACTTCCTTAATATACTGTGGTGTTTAAACAATGCTTAATTGGTAGTAAGGGGCCCACCGTGTGGATGAATATGAAATGTCCAATGATGGTGACACAGACTCTGATTTAGCCCTGTATAAACTGTTGCAGCCAGGAGAAAAGTCCAGTATCATTGTGAAACCAAAAGTTGAGGGTATTGCACTAGAAATGGAACTGGACACTGGTGCCGCAGTCTCAATGATTTCAACAGAGACCTATGACAGGATGCTAAAACACCTGCCCTTACGCTCAACTGACATTGATCTTCAAACTTTCGCTGGACACGCATTACATCCTGAAGGTGTAATTGATGTGCATGTCAAAATGGATAAGCAGACAGCTCTTCTTCCATTATATGTTATGCAGGGGGACTACGCACCACTCTATGGCAGAGAGTCATTGCGTCAGATAAAATTGAATTGGAAAGAAATTAGAACAGTCAAAATTAAGACTCTAGAAACATGCTGCCGTTTTCTCTAAACAATTGGGAGAAATGAAAAGCATCAAAGCTAAAATTGCATTGAAATTGGAACACAAACCCAAGTTTTGTCAACATAGGGTTGTTCCGTATTTAAACAATGCTTAATTGGTAGTAAGGGGCCCACCGTGTGGATGAATATGAAATGTCCAATGATGGTGACACAGACTCTGATTTAGCCCTGTATAAACTGTTGCAGCCAGGAGAAAAGTCCAGTATCATTGTGAAACCAAAAGTTGAGGGTATTGCACTAGAAATGGAACTGGACACTGGTGCCGCAGTCTCAATGATTTCAACAGAGACCTATGACAGGATGCTAAAACACCTGCCCTTACGCTCAACTGACATTGATCTTCGAACTTTCACTGGACACGCATTACATCCTGAAGGTGTAATTGATGTGCATGTCAAAATGGATAAGCAGACAGCTCTTCTTCCATTATATGTTATGCAGGGGGACTACGCACCACTCTATGGCAGAGAGTCATTGCGTCAGATAAAATTGAATTGGAAAGAAATTAGAACAGTCAAAATTAAGACTCTAGAAACATGCTGCCGTTTTCTCTAAACAATTGGGAGAAATGAAAAGCATCAAAGCTAAAATTGCATTGAAATTGGAACACAAACCCAAGTTTTGTCAACATAGGGTTGTTCCGTAAGCCCTTTACCCAAAAGTTGAGGCTGAACTGAACCGTCTCACTGAAATTGGTGTATTGTCTCCTGTAGAGTACAGTGAATGGGCTACTCCAATAGTCCCTGTTTTAAAGAAAGATGGATCTGTGCACATCTGTGGCAACTTTAAAGTGACTGTAAACCCCACCGTACACATTGAACACTATCCCCTACCGCGCATTGAGGACCTGTTTGCTTCATTAGCAGGAGTCGTGTTTTAGTAAATTAGACCTATCGCATGCTTACCTTCAGATGAGGGTTGAGGAAGAGTCCAAGCAGATTCTTGTAATTTCACCTGAGAAAGGCCCATTCCAATATAATTGTCTTCCATTTGGGATCACTTCAGTGCCAGCCATGTTCCAGAGATCTATGGACCAAATATTACAAATCCTACCAAATGTCCATTGTTACCTCGATGACATTCTGGTAACTGGGCGGACCGAAGCTGAACACCTGGAAAACCTGGATGCAGTTCTTGGATGGCTGAAGCAGTTCGGCTTACATGATGAAAAAAGCAAATGCGACTTTTTCAAGGACACATTGGAGTACCTGGGTCACATAATTGATGCTGAAGGCTTACTCAAGTCGCCTGACAAAGTAATAGCAATTGTTGATGCACCAACACCATCAAATGTCACACAGTTGATATCGTTTCTGGGCCTGTTAAACTATTATGGGAGATTTATACCCAATTTGGCAACCATAGTGAATCCCTTGAATGCACTGCTCTGTAACGGAACACGCTGGCAGTGGTCTGTCGAGCACGACACTGCATTCAAAAAGGCAAAGGAACAACTGGTGTCACAAAATGTCTTGACACACTATGACCCTCAGAACACCATCCGCCTCAAATGTGATGCGTCACCTTATGGTATTGGGGCTGTCATTTCCCACATGTTGCCCAATGGTGAAAAAAAGCCTATAGCATTTGCTTCACGCACACTTAGTACGGCAGAACAGAATTATGCACAGATTGAGCGTGAGGCATTTGCAATTGTATTCAGAGTCCGGAAATTCCACCAGTATCTCTACATTCGAAAGTTCATGCTTTTCACAGACCACAAACCACTCACTACGATCTTTGGTCCCCAAAAGGGAATTCCGTCTATGGCAGTGGCGCGAATGCAAAGGCTAAAAGAAATGAGAACAGTTGTGATTTGAGTTACATGGTATGTCTTTCTTACATTTGATATGGTGACTGAGAGTAAGCACAGAAAGAAACAGAAAGAGAGGGCTGTAAGAGGCCTCTTATTCCTAATGAAAGTTTGTTCCCAGAATAAAAAACATTAATGATAAACAGTAATAAATGGTTTAAAACACAAAACTTACATTCTTGAGCTTGGTGTTAATTGTACTCACCGTGCACTTTATTAGGGTCACCCTACTAGTGCCAGATTGGACCCACTTATGCCTTTGGAACTTCCTTAATATACTGTGGTGTTTAAACAATGCTTAATTGGTAGTAAGGGGCCCACCGTGTGGATGAATATGAAATGTCCAATGATGGTGACACAGACTCTGATTTAGCCCTGTATAAACTGTTGCAGCCAGGAGAAAAGTCCAGTATCATTGTGAAACCAAAAGTTGAGGGTATTGCACTAGAAATGGAACTGGACACTGGTGCCGCAGTCTCAATGATTTCAACAGAGACCTATGACAGGATGCTAAAACACCTGCCCTTACGCTCAACTGACATTGATCTTCAAACTTTCGCTGGACACGCATTACATCCTGAAGGTGTAATTGATGTGCATGTCAAAATGGATAAGCAGACAGCTCTTCTTCCATTATATGTTATGCAGGGGGACTACGCACCACTCTATGGCAGAGAGTCATTGCGTCAGATAAAATTGAATTGGAAAGAAATTAGAACAGTCAAAATTAAGACTCTAGAAACATGCTGCCGTTTTCTCTAAACAATTGGGAGAAATGAAAAGCATCAAAGCTAAAATTGCATTGAAATTGGAACACAAACCCAAGTTTTGTCAACATAGGGTTGTTCCGTAAGCCCTTTACCCAAAAGTTGAGGCTGAACTGAACCGTCTCACTGAAATTGGTGTATTGTCTCCTGTAGAGTACAGTGAATGGGCTACTCCAATAGTCCCTGTTTTAAAGAAAGATGGATCTGTGCACATCTGTGGCAACTTTAAAGTGACTGTAAACCCCACCGTACACATTGAACACTATCCCCTACCGCGCATTGAGGACCTGTTTGCTTCATTAGCAGGAGTCGTGTTTTAGTAAATTAGACCTATCGCATGCTTACCTTCAGATGAGGGTTGAGGAAGAGTCCAAGCAGATTCTTGTAATTTCACCTGAGAAAGGCCCATTCCAATATAATTGTCTTCCATTTGGGATCACTTCAGTGCCAGCCATGTTCCAGAGATCTATGGACCAAATATTACAAATCCTACCAAATGTCCATTGTTACCTCGATGACATTCTGGTAACTGGGCGGACCGAAGCTGAACACCTGGAAAACCTGGATGCAGTTCTTGGATGGCTGAAGCAGTTCGGCTTACATGATGAAAAAAGCAAATGCGACTTTTTCAAGGACACATTGGAGTACCTGGGTCACATAATTGATGCTGAAGGCTTACTCAAGTCGCCTGACAAAGTAATAGCAATTGTTGATGCACCAACACCATCAAATGTCACACAGTTGATATCGTTTCTGGGCCTGTTAAACTATTATGGGAGATTTATACCCAATTTGGCAACCATAGTGAATCCCTTGAATGCACTGCTCTGTAACAGAACACGCTGGCAGTAGTCTGTCGAGCACGACACTGCATTCAAAAAGGCAAAGGAACAACTGGTGTCACAAAATGTCTTGACACACTATGACCCTCAGAACACCATCCGCCTCAAATGTGATGCGTCACCTTATGGTATTGGGGCTGTCATTTCCCACATGTTGCCCAATGGTGAAAAAAAGCCTATAGCATTTGCTTCACGCACACTTAGTACGGCAGAACAGAATTATGCACAGATTGAGCGTGAGGCATTTGCAATTGTATTCAGAGTCCGGAAATTCCACCAGTATCTCTACATTCGAAAGTTCATGCTTTTCACAGACCACAAACCACTCACTACGATCTTTGGTCCCCAAAAGGGAATTCCGTCTATGGCAGTGGCGCGAATGCAAAGGCAGGCCTTTACTTCTGTCTGCGCATAACTACACTATTGAGTATAAAAAGACTGAAGACCATGCAAATGCCTATGGCCAATGTATATTTGTTCTACCTGGGGCAGATTGAGAAACTCCCTGTAAGGGCTACTGATATTTGGCGTGAGACTCTGACTGACCCAGCCTTGTGTTTAGTCCTTGAAATGGTCATAAAAGGGACTCAAGCAGTGAACCTGGCCAGTAACAATGAACTCTTACCTTTCATCTCCAGACGTGATTAACTGTCAGTCCAGCATGGGTGCTTAATGCATGGCATGAAAGTCATTGTTCCCCACAAGCTGCACGGAAGAGTACTGGAAGAATTGCACACTGGTCATCCTGGAATTGTCAGGATGAAAGCCATTGCTCGCATTAGTGTGTGTTGGCCAGTTCTCGATGCTGACATTGAACGCCAGGTAAAAAAAGTGTCAGTAATGCCAACAGATACAGAAATTGCCATGCCAAGCAGCCCTCCACCCATGGGAGTGGACAAGCAAACTCAGGTGGCACAATCCCCTGACATCAAGGATATGCCTGCTCCTGTACAGACCTCTGTAAGTGTCACTCCTTCCACACCATTACAAAAGAAGCAACAGGTTCCATTAGCTCAGTCTCAGTTAGCCCAGGGCATATCTGACATTCCATCGGTGCCCGTCAGACATTGTCCACACAGAGTAATCAAACCTTCAAACCATCTGACAATGTAGAATTCTAAAAAAAGAAAAAAAAGAAAAAAAAGGAAACCTGCTGAACTGACTGAACTGAAATTAGTGGGTTCCCTTTGCTCTGTCCCCGGGTGTCCCCAAGTGCACGGTGAGTGTAATTAACACCAAGCTCAAGAAAGTAGTTTTGTGTTTTAAATTGTTTACTATCAATGTTTTTTATTCTGGAAACAAACTTTTGTTAGGAATAAGAGGCCTAGTTCAATTAGAAATTAATATTAGTGAGCCTGTTCTGACATGGGGCAGAATAATCCCCGAACTGGCTGGAGACAAGAAGCAGTCTACCGTCTACCTCTAGAGTATAACATAAATTAATACATAAAAACGTTGTTGAGAATGCATTGTGTTATTTCTTGATTATGAGGGGAGGAAATGTTATGTTTGGGATTAATACTGTTGTTCCCTCATTGTGCCTGTAGGTGGTACTGCCATTTGCAAAGTGTTGTGTGTTATGTCAATAAACTGAGAAGTAAAAAAAATAATAATACCCCTGAATGTTGGCTGTGTTATTGAACATGCTCTGTCCCCAATACGTGCTCTTCAATTGAATGCACAAATGCAGTTACGCGCTGTATATATTTTCATATTAAAGCGCAAATGAAACTACGAGTATGCAATGTCGTATGTCGTCAGTTAAGTCATGAAGTTACCAAAAAAGTGATTAAATCTGCCTTAAAACTGTGCATGCATGTATTTGTTATACATGAGTCACATTTAAGAACATGTATCTGAAATGCAGTGGTTTTCAAAACTGTCCTGGAGCACCCCAGCACTGTCTCCTTCATCTAACACACCCGATTCAACTAGTCTGCTCATTAGTAGAGACTTTAAGATCTGAAGTGGGTCAGGAAAATAAAGAGTTATGAGAAAATACGATCTGCGTCATGTTCAGCGAGACAGGGGTAGCTGCAGGACGGAGTAATGGGCGTGGCCAAAGGGGGGAGTCACATTTAAGAACATGTATCTGAAATGCAGTGGTTTTCAAAACTGTCCTGGAGCACCCCAGCACTCTCTCCTTCATCTAACACACCCGATTCAACTAGTCTGCTCATTCGTAGAGACTTTAAGATCTGAAGTGGGTCAGGAAAATAAAGAGTTATGAGAAAATACGATCTGCGTCATGTTCAGCGAGACAGGGGTAGCTGCAGGTCGGAGTAATGGGCGTGGCAAAAGGTGGCGTGCCGAAAGGTGAATGCTACAACAGAAAGCGCCTCAGACTCAGTTCAATGGTCTTAGAATGTAGGAATGGAATAAGACCGGTACCGCCCTCTATCTTCCAAAACCCTTCAAAACAAAGTCCAGAGACCCCGAAATAAAGCGTTTAATATTTGATAGCAGTAAGGCAGACAGACGTGCATTATACACTGAGCAACTCTACAGCACCATCATGATCTTAGAAAGGGTCTCATATATTGTGTTTTACTTGCTTGCTGCTGTTTTCTGTGCATTTCTTGCATATTGTCTGTATGTTCATCATGTTAATCAGAAATAGGATAATTTACCTGGACCTCCGAGAGACAAGTAAGAAACTTGTCTGAAAAGAATCTGTTCTATTTACACTTTTGTTTAATGCAACTATATAGCAGTGGCGTTCCGTCCATATGAGCTGCGAATGCTCCGCATACCCAGGCCATTTGAGAGAATAAGTTCACGGGATAAGTCATATAAAACATGATTATAAGTTGATCCCTTGTCATTTGAAATGTAACTTAAAGCTTAAAGTTCTGGTTTCCGACCACATCACAGCACAGAGACAGCGCTCATTAAGAAAATAAATGATATTCGCTTAAATTCTGATTCTGACAAAATATCAGTGCTGGTACTACTAGATCTCAGTGCTGCGTCGTTATTGTCAACGTTATTGCCTAAGCGGTAAATAAAAAATTTTTTTTTATAAAAACGTGGGCTATATAACATTTGAATAATAACAAACATCATATTGTTTTGCGTATGCTCGTGTCGCTTACATTCGTACATCCTTACATTACACTCGTGGCCACTGCATTAATAAACTCAACAGAATCGTGTGTGATTGGTTATATGTATATGCGTTTTTATAACGTTTTTATATGTAAAAACGCGTCTTTCTCTGGCTCAGCGCCAACCAGCGAACGAATGCAGATTTTAATTTAGTAGCTGATGCTGTGCGCACTGCACCTTCTAATCACGCCGCTGTGATTGTATGAAATATAAAAAATATTATTCGGCTATTTTTTTGTCTTTTGGAAGCTGCATTCAAAATCCACTTGGCTCACAAATCTGAGGGGGCACGTGTCCCACTTTGAATGGGCATGACGCCTAGCATATAGCATATTCAACATTAGGTAGAGTTACTTAACCATTTAATGCTTTCTGTTTTTTGCTTCAGAGGAGGAAAAAGTTAATGATGCATAAGATCATGAGCAGATGTTGGACAATTTTGTGACTTTCTTCATTGCTGGTGAGTTACGGCTTTGATTTTTGTTCCTAAACCCCTGCCGTTATAAATAGTGTTTAATTATTTTGCAGGGCAAGAGACAACAGCCAATCAGCTCTCGTTTGCAATCATGGAATTAGAGAGACATCCTGGTAAACGGTAAAAACTTCTTGGAAATTGACATATTCCATCAGCACTGTTTGCAATGGTTTATAATTCAAATTTCTTTTCCTTCCAAGGGCTAAAGCAGAGGTGGATGAAATTCTTGGGACGAAAAGAAACATTTCATGTGAAGACCTTGGAAAATTCACTTACTTGTCTCAGGTTGGTTGGCAAAGATGTTCTTTTACGTGCTACAAACACAAATGGTTTTGTATCGATTTCTTTAAATGGTCTTTTGTGTTATTTACTCAATGCTGCAGGTGTTGAAGGAAACGCTGCGTCTGTATCCGACTGCTCCAGGGACCAGCCGCTGGCTACATGAGGACATGGTTATAAATGGGCTGAAAATCCCAGGGGGCTGTTCTGTTGCTGTGAGTACTGTCAGATTCCCAGTAAGACTGGTCTGTTCATTCTGTAGCCATCATGGTACCAGCCCGGGGCAGCTATTTCTAGTAATGCAAGTACAGATTGAATGGAGAAAGACATTCATTGTTTAGCAAAATTTGATTTTTTTTTAATAATTTCAAATCAGCAATAAATTCTAACAACAATGGCGTCATAAATTTTACTTGTTGCACTTCATAAAAACATGAACATTTTGAACCATTTTCGTCTGTTTCCATACAGTTCAGTTCTTACCTCTCCCAAAGAATGGAAAATTATTTTAAAGATCCGTTGAAGTTTGATCCAGAGAGATTTGATGTGAATGCCCCAAAGTAAGTCATTATCACAGTCTCATTGGTTCCCCCTCTGTTGAAATTGCAGTCTGGGGTCGCAGGGGATGATCGCCTAGGGTATGGCAATCCACAGCCGGGGTATGGTGTTCTGCTATACTGAAACGCCGCCCCTGTGAATACACCTTTATATTGTGACATTTTGGCATGAAATCTGTCATTTCTAATTGTGTTCTTATCTGTAAGGCCTTATTACTGCTACTACCCATTTGCACTTGGTCCACGAACCTGTCTAGGGCAGGTCTTCTCACAGGTGATGAAGCACACACAGTAAACATAAAGTGAGTTTGTTTGAGTGAGCGGCGGCGGGCGGGCTTGAGAACGGCGCGGCCGGCGGATTCGACAAAGGAGCGGCCAGCGGGCTTGCGGCAATTTAAATACATTGTGTAGATTATATAAATATGAACATTATATAAGCATAACAGGCTACATGCTCAATGAGAACCAGTCAAACTACTGGTAAATCAGCTTAACAATTTAAGTGAAAAGTTCTGTAGTAAAAAATATCTGGTATATATATAAAAATGTCAAAATCCTGAAACATTCTGTTAATCTGATTTTAAAATGGTTTTATATTACACACATATGCTGCTTAACCAAAGAGATTAAACAGTGTATTAAAATATAAAAGCTGGGTTGGTGTCCTTTTGCTCTTAAAGTACAGTATTTCTTATTGGTATTGGGTGAAATTGTAACATTTCTTTACTATGGTGCACAGATAATATATTATAAACATGTCTGAAGAAAAATCTCCACGTAGGCCCCAGCGAGGATCGAACTCGCGACCCCTGGTTTACAAGACCAGTGCTCTAACCACTGAGCTATGGAGCCAGCCGCAACTTCAAAAGCGGTTAAAATATTTAATCGTAAAATATAATTTATTAATCAAAATACTTTGTTTTTCTAGTATCTAGCACTTCGTTTTGCGTTATGTACCAAAAAAAGAATGTAACAAGTAACTTTTTTATATATAAAACTTTTTTGTATACATTTTTTAAAATATAAGAATTAATTGAGATCGACGCTCAAGGTTAAGGTATTCAAGTAAAATATTAAA
Organism: Sinocyclocheilus rhinocerous; assembly: GCF_001515625.1. Taxonomy (NCBI): domain Eukaryota; kingdom Metazoa; phylum Chordata; class Actinopteri; order Cypriniformes; family Cyprinidae; genus Sinocyclocheilus; species Sinocyclocheilus rhinocerous. The sequence goes on from NW_015662923.1 coordinate 816,936, forward strand.
AAAGGAAAATATTTTATGAACCAGCCAACCTAAAATTATGTTTTTACGGATTGTTAGTCGATGGTTTCGTCGCCACGAATAGCCTTTAAGTAATACTCGGATGGATTTTTTTGTCCACTAGAGGGCGATGTTCACCAACAAAAGTTCTGCAGTAGTATAAAGTATTTTTGTTGTCTAAAGTCTAAACCACTGTCCTGCAGAGTGTTGTTCCAACCAGCTCCAAAACACCTGCCTGTTCTAGTAATCCTGATGATCTTGATTAGCTCTAAAAGGTTATGGTCGAAACAAAAAGCGTTTTATTATTATTATTGTTGTTGTTGTTGATTTATTATTATTATTATGGTTTTAAATACATTTTAACAATTATTCAAAAATGCCATGTCAAGGTCTTACTAAAACTGAAACATGTGACTATTGGTTTGAAACCATACTATGTTCTCGTTTATTGAAGTGAATGCTACATTTACCAACATTTAATAATACATATTTAATACATTTTTGTTGTATAGAACATAGAATTGGACCCAAACATAGGTGAATATAAACACGTGGTTGATGCAACATTATTAACATGTTAATAGCCTTCAAAATAACTGATACAGGTTTTTTTTTTTTTTTTTTAGTAATGTAAATCTGCAGTTAATATATTTTTTAAAAGTCAGTTTATTTTATTGTATTATTTTATTTTATGTGAATTTTACTTTTCAGTGTTATTCTAGGTTAAAATTGTCTTAAATGTCCTGAAATAAACATCTGGTCTGACCAAGGTGATCTGATACTGTATGTGTGATGTTTTTTTGTTACATTTTTGTTTGTTTGAATGTTTCCTGTGAACCAAATCGTGCCATTTTTCACTTTTTAGCGAAAAAGTTGTAGGTCTTGGAATGTAAAATATCTCTGGTAGCCATCTGCTCCTCTCTCACTGTACATTATAAACGAATATAGGTTGGTTGGTAAATGTGTGCTGTAATAAATGTGTAGACCTGAAACTGCAAGACGATAACCAGGAGCTCAGGGAGCTCTGCTGCTTTCTCGATGATGATCGGCAGAAAGGTAAGAAGCTGTCTCGGGAATGGCAGAGGTTTGGGAGGTATACGGCCAGCTCCGTGTGGAAGGAGGTGAGCACCTATCAGCAGAAACTCAAGGAGCTGGAAGGCAACCAGGAAAACGTCCTCCGGGAGAATGCAGAACTAAAGGAGATCATTCTCATGTTGGATGAAGATAGGAATGGCGCAGGATCTAGGAGCTCTATAGACAGCCAGTCTAGTCTGAGCAACCTGAATGGAGGTTCGAGCATTGTCAGAGATGTTGGCGATGGGAGCAGTACCTCCAGCGGTGGAAGTGCTGGCAGCCCAGACCATCATCATAATCATATACACAAGACTGTAGAAACTAAGATTGGCTCCATAAGACGCTCTATGGATGATCTCTCCGCTCCACATCATCACAGGAGCATCCCCAATAGACTCAATGGTGAGTATAGATGATCGTTTTTGCCGCCATCATTGTTTAAAACTGGAAAAGTTTTAAACTTCAAAATTGGAGTTTTGTGGCTTTTAATGCGTTTCTTTAAGTTTTAAGGGCAGGCATGCTCTTAAAAAGTTGACAAAGTTAATTTGTATCAGATATACACATTTAAAGAGAGAGTTCACCAAAAAAAAAAAAATTGCTGTTAATGTACTCACTCTCAGGCCATCCAAGATGTAGGTGACTATTTTCTTCAGTAGAACAGCAAAGAAGATTTCTTCTTAATGATTCATAAAATGCAAGTCAGTGGCTGCCGTCACTTTGAGAGTCAAAAAAGCATATTAGGCAACATAAAATTACTGGTTCAAATAACTGATTGACCAGTTTGTTTACGTAACCATGTAATAATAACATATATGCAATTATATTATTAAAACACCCAATAATTATGTGAAACGTGGGTGTTTTACATGTCTAAAGCGTATCAAATGAATAAGCTAGTCTTAAACAACTCTTCTTTTTACATAAACCTTGAGAAACCATAAAAACTTTAATTTCACCCCTTCATTCAAGTGCTTGTTTCACATACTCGTATCAGCAGCTCATCAGTAACTGGAGCGCTGAAAGAGTTCATAGGATAATATACCAGTATTTGGCTTTTTTAGAGTCGGAGTGACTGTCGAACACGTCCGAAAGTGAGTTTTGATTTGAGTAACTTGTAGATCTCTGCTGCTCGAGCTACGAACTGTTTCAGATGGTTCAGTCCGATTTGGTGAACTGGTTCATTCAGTTTACTAAAAAGAACCAGTTCAAATGAATGGTTCATTCACGAACCGGACATCATTCCGGACCGTTTACCTGAGGCTCTGGATTACAGGCAATAATGTTGTAAATAATGTTCATTTTCTTGCACAGACCGATCGTTTCGCTTCATAAGACTTGAATATATCATTAGGAGCCGCAGGTATTAATTGTGCATTGCCTGATATGCTTTTTTTGGCTCTCAAAGTGACAGTAGTCGTTGGCTTTTTGTGACATTTATTAATCACCAAGGTTTCATGGTTTCAGCTAAAAATCTGTTTTACTGTGCTGTGTGAAATCTGCTTTATTATCCATTTCATGGGGTTTTTAACAGTATTGCTCATCAGTCTACTAATCGTTCATATGTTTGAGATTGGAGGTTTAAGCAGTTTTAAGATGCTCCTGTGAAACTACAGTTAATAACACTTAGAACAGCGAAATGGAAGACTTGATTTCAAAGAGTTATTTAATTAATGCTAAGATTATAAGGGTAATCATTATCTTTTGCTTTCGTTTTAAGTTCTGTACATGATATGAAACTCAAAGAGCAAACTTGCAAAACAGCTTAGGTGAACTATGTACAAATGCAAATGATTATATTAATTGTATATACTTAACAGGTAACAGTAAACGAAAGAGTTTAGGTCTTACAGTATTACTGAAGATGTAGCTAATTACCCCAGTTGTAATTACCTAAATCACCTCGGATCAATAAAACAACAGTATTGCATGTCAGTGTGGCCTTGAGTGAAGGTCCCATGTTAATTGCTTTTACAAGTAAATCGTGTGAATGGATTTTGGATTTGCTGATGGTCTTTGTTTCTCATGCTGTGGAAGGGCTCATAAAAAGAAATCAGTGAGTTCACCCTATTCAAGCCATAAACACCCGCATGAGCTGACTGTTTGATAACTGTAATGAAATGACATGTTAAGCCTGACTTTAGCCGCACTTCAGCAGCACCAGGATTTCAGATGAAAGGACAGTATTGTGCTGCACACAGGCTCTCCTTGACTCTCAGACAACTGAAGATGCTTCCTGATGGGTTGGCTAGCTTTTGTCTTCGCAGTTGCGCAGTTTTAATATAGCATATATATGGCAATTGACAATGGTTTGAAAGCTTGTAATTTATAGAGTGACCTTAAACAGTGTTTAAAACATCAGCGATATTTATATATATATATGCATTATTTATTTGATTGATTGATTGCTATTATTAGGACTATTCGTTTTTTTGCATTGTGAAAATTAAGCAGATTTCCCCCAAATGTTCATCACCACAATGATAAATATCTTTTTTTTTATATTTATATATAGGTATTTATACTTTCTATTATTTATTCTGTTGCACTTAAGTAGCTAGCAGGTTGTAAGCTCTCCATAATGTCTAGTCATATAATATGACGTTTCGGTCTTTTGCCTCACATAAAACATGAGCTTATTAATGCAGTTCAATCAGTCTACTGTTTTATCAATTTGAGTTACATTTTACCATTTTAAGTTTAATGGTGCAACACAAAAATATCTAGTGTAAAAGTTATAAGTGCATGAGTTGTAACGTTGCTCCTTTACATTGCAGCTAGGCTAAGTTGTAACTTACGCACACTAATACAACATTTGATGTAGAAACAATTTTCACTCGGCTAATAGCACATTAAATTAAATGTGAAATAGTATTTGCTTGTAAAACATGATACAAAAATCTCAACCCAAGGCCAAAAATGATGGATGGATGGATGGATGGATGGATGGATGGATAGATGGATAGATAGATAGAAGGGTCCAAACAGGAGGGGAAAACATATTGAGGAATCCTCACAGCATTTTCTAGACCGGTTTGATCAGATTCACCACTTGTGCACAACATGGTGGTCCACTGTGATCTTAAATAGGCCTGTCGCTATACCAACTTGTCTGATCAGTTAAATAAATTGTATCAAGGTTAAATCCCCTGGGGTCAATATGTGTGGCCTGGAGTCAAACTGTGGTGCAGTGTCATATAATGAGACGGTCAGATTGGCACATAGATGTTTGGAGTGTGTATCTTCATTCCACAGGGATTCTTCAGACATGCTAACAGCCGTAGGAAGGTGATAAGTGAGTGAAGTGGGACCTGTGGAGGTTTTTGCTGGAGACAATGGCTAGTGGTAAGGCAAACAGAGTGGATGGGTTGGAGAGTGTGTGTGTGACTATGAGGTCCCCTGCTCTCTTTCCTCCTTAAGGGGTCTCATCAATCAGTCGAGCCTTTGGCCGTCCCAATGCACAGATGGTGCTGCGGTAATCATCAGAGACAGGTTCATATTTCATCGCAGTGTTCGATCCCAAGCTGTGTTGCACAACTGCTCACAACTCTGTGGTTTCAAGAGTTGAACCTTTACACAGACAGGAAGTAGTGCTACATTGCTAGCATATTCTTACACTGGTTTCTGTGGGCTACATATCTGCAATGATCTACATTTTGATTGTAATTCAAAAGTAAAACAAGAGTGTTCTATTGATCTTCATGCATATAAACCATATTTTAAATGATTTCTATGATATCTCTCGCTCATATGTTCTACAGCGATGTGGCTCCTGTCTTTGTGTCGGTCAACCTGGACTTTTGTCAGTTTGGAAATCTTTAAATAATAGAGTGCTCAATTTTTAATTCTAAAATCCAGATGAGAATTGGTATTTCCGAGCCATGGAGTCAAAATTAAATAGTAAAATAAGTCTGTGGTTATCTTTTGGTTTTGAAACAGTCCCCAAACATGAATATTTGAAACCATTGTTTTGTTTAAAACATAATTTCTAAGCTTACATAAGGACTACAAATACCAAAGAAGTTTATGTATTTGACAAATTAGTTGTAGGAATTATATTTTATGAAAAAAATAGGAACTGTGAGATTATTAATTTTGGACCATAAGGGAACATGTATTAGGAAAGTAATTTTTTCTACTGAGTTTATGTTGATGTTTGTGATCAGTGGTTGTGAAAACATGCCTAAGCCTAACCTTGCCTAAAATGCCTAAAATTTTACTATGATAACTATAGTTTTCATCAAAATATCAGTTATTGGAATTTCTGTTGCCCTTTCCCCCTTTTCTGTTTATTAACTTTAGTTATTTAATAATAACTTGATTTAATTAATAACATTTGATTTAATTATTTTCTTGTCTATTTTTATTGTTCTAATTTTATAGGCATATACTTGTTTTTTTTCTGGGTTGTTTAATTCATTGTTATTGTAAATTATCTATTTTAAGCCATTTCAAAATTGTAATAAATATAATGTTTAAAAAAAAAGTTACTACAGTTATTGGCGTGCTTATAGCGACATTGGGGTGCTTTGTACCCATATTTTTCGATATGAGCATAAAACAAAAAGACAGACCAAAGGTAGGAAATGGCAATGAGATGATGCTCATAGGGGGTATTATCTGGCCATGGGGGGTCCATCAGTTCTGAGACTCCAGGGAGGTAAATGAAGACAGACAATCTTGTTGGGTCTAGCCTGTTATTGGGTAACTTCTGAATGAATGTGGGAATCTGGATATCATTGGCTCATGGAATTGCCATGATAACACGATAATCTTGGTCTCAAATTTGATTTCAGTTTAGAATTCACCAAAACTGAACATGAACAGCAAGTAATTACCACAGTGAATGACTGCATCTCTTAAATACCTAATGGTGTCCTACAACTTTAGAAATACTATTAGGGATGTCAGGGGCGTAGCCATCATTTCAGAAGTGAAAACCTTGAAAACCTCTATGTGAACACACTTGCCCGAAAAAGTGCGGGGGACGAATTTACGTGATATTAAAAGTGGGGGGGACACGTCCCCCGCGTCCCCCGTGTAATCTACGCCCCTGAGGGATGTACAAATAATCAAAAGCAAATATCCTGGTGTGGTTATAAAAACTCAAAATCTCAAAATAACTCGAAATGATTAATTATCCAAATGTGTATTATATTGCAGTTCAATTCAGCTTTTTTAAATGCAGCACTAGCAGCAATATGGCAGTTATCTGAGTCAATGTGTTATGACTAATGCTTGGTATTTTAGTTTATCCTCATAGGTTTGGTTTAATCCTAACAGGTGAAATTTGGCAAGTTTTATGTAGCATATGCCACATGATGGACTACTGTGCTAGGCATCCCAACAGAAGGGTCCCAAAAAAGTGGTATGGTATGGTTTGCTAATTTGGTACCATTCACATCTGGAAATGGAAATAATTGCGTACTGTGTTGTACTGAACTGTACCGCTCGGTGGAAACGAGGCTTATCTCTCAGTGGCCGTATGTTGCTGTTGCCTTGAGATACCTCATGAGGGATGTTTTACCTTGTCTCAGTGAGTTGTAAAATCACTGAACCCTGTGTAAGAATAAGGGCAATTACCCAATAAGGGTCAAAGTGAACCTGTTAACCTAGCTCTCAGCCAGTTCTTCACAAGCTCGCAGATTGCGTCTAGTATGATGACGCTGTATAACATTCATGGAATTTCAGATTCTAAACTTTAATGTGGTGATCAGATAATTTTCATCTTTTTATTATTTTCTATTATTTTAAATCCAATCCTGTTCCTAGAAGGCCACAATACAGAAGGTGTTAGATTTAACTGTAATTAAACACACTTGATACAGCTTATCAAGGTCTTCAGAATCACTAGAAACTTCCAGCCAGGTGTACTGGAGCTAAAAAAGAAGGTGGCCTTCCAAGAGGAAGGTAGGACACCCCTAAACTGTTTTAAAAGTTCTCATATTGCATTACCCTATATCTTGGCAGAGTTCTTTAGTCAGGTTTATTCCTTTTCTTAAATATATTCTACAAGTTTAAAGGGTGTGCCACTCTGCTGACCAGCGTAGGAAGTGTTGCTCTTTTAAAACTTGTTTTTCCTGTACGCACAAGACATGAATCACAACATGGTATTCTTAAACAAACCATCCTATGTGTCCTGTCACAGCATGTAGGACATTAGTGAATCCCTGGCAGATTTAAAGGGCAAAGAAAATTCAACATGAGACCATATTCTACACTTTTTTTTGTGGCAACAGTGGCAAGTCTTTCTTGCTTGTTTGGCCCAGGAGAGATTTGGTGCAAAGAGACACTCTCAGCTGGCTTTAGTAGCCTGTCACGAATTCCCACATTCCTTATTAAACAATAGTGAGTCCTTTCTAAAAAATAAAAAAGAGAGAGAGACACGAATAAGATTCATACATTGAACCACACATGAGACGATACAAACTGAGATAGAGAATTTGCACTTTGGAGACAAGTGTATAGTTTAAATAAGCCATTGGTATGCTCTCTCGATGAATGGTAAAGTAGTATGTCTGTAAATGTTCTGTGTGAAACTCTTAAGCTGGACAGCTGTCTTTGAGTGAGCAAAACTGAGCATTGAGTTCTCTGTTATCATCTCTGAGTTCATATTGTGCACGTGTATGGTCCCCCAAAGTTGATGCTTCAAAATCCTGTCTCACAGTTAGAACTGATGGTTCATAGTTTAAGAAGTTATAAATATTTGTATTGTTCTTGTATAAACTTGCACAAAATTTTAAAAAAAAACCTTATTACCGGTAACACCGGGGGGCTGGGCTTTGGAATTTGCGATCTTGGTATCATGTTTTACAAGAAAAGATGATACATCTTTACACCTTTCACTTTCCAAGACTAAAACGGAAACTTTAAACCTTCTCTGGTTTAAGAAGTGATCTTTTAAAAGCAAGATATCGCCAAACAGACGATTTTTCATTTCACTTGAAAACAAATCCCCTGCCATCATCTCATCAGTGTTTACTCTTTTCACGTGATTGGTGAAATCTGACTTCTGCTGAACTGTGCTGCAGCTCTGCAGCATGTGTGGAGAAGAGCAGACACTTTCAGCTTACAACTGTAGCGTCCGTTGTCCAACTGAACTAAACCGTTTTTATTTCTATAAAAAGCAAAATGACAGTGGGGGCGGTACCACGGTGCGCAAGTAATGTAATCGGTGTACGGCCGAACACCGGGTAATACCAGTAACACCAACTACCGCAGCAAGCCTAAAATGGAGTTGAATAGGTTCCTGTTGTGTTTGTTTTGCATGGTTTTTGAAGCGTCGACTTTGAGGGTCCCATCCACCTGCATTATATGAGCTCAGAGAGATGGAGAGTTTTTCTAAAAATCTTTGTTTGCGGTCATGTGAAGAAAAGTCATACACATCTGGGACAGCATGAGAGTAAATAATGGGAAATTTTCATTTTTTTTATGGAGTAACCCTTGACATGTGTTTAAAATAGTTAAACTTTAATAAATGCATCTCAAGACCCAGTTGTTTTTGAACACATGAACATGTCCTCTTCTCCTGTCCCTAAAGAAATGCGTCTAATCGCATGTCAGGTGAATCCAAAGCCAGCCTTATTATTCTTATTCTGGTTGGTCTTTTTCTGAAAACCAACTAGCCATTCAGGCTACTCACCTATTATCAATTGCAAAAATATATATAGAGTATATATAGTTTTGCATATCCCTATTTTTTTGAATTTCCACAAGCAGTATTTCACTTGAGCTTGTAGAGCCATTTGTAGCATTAATCTAGGCTTTGTCCAAGTGTGAATGCATTGATTATCTGTTTATTTATTGCTGCCTAATGAAATGCTGTGTAATGAAGTTGTTAATGAAGTGTCCAGGAGGCACAATGGCAGGGCACTAGCTGCTCCAAAGAGCACAATCAGCATTCCTATTCTGTTGACGCAAACTGTGACCTTCTTATTTTGACACTTAACTAAAGTGTCCCCAATGTCATCAGAGGCCAATTTGGAGGGAGAAATTGCTCCCGTGAGCGTCAGCTGTTTCTGCAATCTGCCAGGAGAGCGTATTCTCTACACAAAGTGTGTACCTTTGATGTTTTGTCTCAGTGTCCCAGATGTTATTCTGATGACTTTGTCCAATTTGTGCCATGCAATTTCTGGACCTTTTTTCTTAACATCTGTATTATTTTCTTTCTAGAAAACTTTGTCTTTAACTTCATTAAGTGTTATTTTCGGGATTCATGAAATCAGTCAATACTGTAAGTATCCTGCTTTCAACTTCATTCGTTCATCCCACATAGATAATTCCTACACTGTGTATCACCTAAATACGGAGTCCCTAAAGGAACATTGTGATAATAAAAATGAGATTGGAGGAATAATTTGAATGCTTTTGTGTTCTCTTGCAAAACTTTTGTGTTTGCTTGAACGTTTGTGATGGAAATAAGATGAGGTGGGAAGAGAAAACTATATTTTAATGCTTTTACAAGCGAACATAATGTTTTTTGGTGACGGCGATACTTTCGCAAGAGAATGTAAAGTTTCTTGGGGGAACGCAATACTTTTGTGAGAGAAAGTGATAATTATAATTTTCCTCTAATCTCTCTTTTTTTTTTCGATCACCAAGTCCCCTTAGGGGCTCCATACCTAAAATCTCCAAAACGGGATCTTCATATATCCTCTTGCTTTTAAAGAATTGTGGGTCTGCCTGTTCATGTTGTCTAGAAAGAATTGATCATCTGCAAGCCTGAATGCACTGGGCATGTCTGCAGGCAGGAAAACTTTCCGAGCTGGGTTAAAAACCCAGTCCTCTTGTGAGGATGAGATTGGAGGAGTGTGTGCCCTCACCAGTGCAACAATGGTCTTATTTTAGCAGATCAAGGGATTATGGACTTTGCATACTTTGGAAATTTGCAGCGCTTTCTGCAAAACTGTGGAACCGCTGAATTGTTGAAAATTAATGCTCACCTTGTGATGGCAATTCGGCCATGATCCAAATAGTTTTTTTTTTTTTTTCAGTTTTCTTCCCTCTTACCCTTTACTTAGATTTTCTTACCTCAGTGATTAAGCATCCTGCTTAGAAACAGGCCAAACCACTGTTTATAGTTTGGAAAATGTATACATTTCTTGTCATCAAATTTTCTTGACCACTGCCTTGCTGTGGTTTTTGCTGTATTCAGTCTCCAGCAGTCTTTAGAGCTTATCTAAAAGCCAAGTGGTTTTACAAAGTGTATTCATGAAAGAACAGCATCTCTGAATGATTATGTTTTTAAGCTATCTTACACAGTTTGCTTCTGCTCTTAGGTGCTCTTAGGTTTTTAGCCATGCAGCAACATTCCACGCTTCAGGAGCTGTGACACAGACAGACCTTTATAAATCGGACATACCTATACATAAATCTATCCTTTTTGTCTTGCAAGGAACATCCATATTAGCTTAGATGAAGCTGTTTATTATCAACTATTAACTCAATAATTTGATTCTGTCCTCTTTGCAATAAGGTTTGGTTAAAGGGCCTCTATTATGCCATTTTAAAGGTTCCTAATATTGTTTTGGGAGTCTCCAATAGGTTTACATGCATGCAAGGTCAAAAAACGCTTTCGTTTTCTCAAAATATGCAATTAATATCATCTCATTTTCCAACGATTCTCAAACGATGCGTTCGAAGCAGTTCTAAGATTCAGTCTCTCTAAACTCCTCCTTTCTGTGAGCCTATACTTGATACATTTGAATTTACGAATTTACTTTCACAGTGTTGGACACAGCGTCTTCTCGACCTGAGGTTAGCCACACAAACATCTACAGTGTTTGAGAGTGGGGTCAAGTTGTTCACGGCCGGACAATGTAGAATATAGGTGGGCATTATGCAAATGTGTTACCCAGTGACGTGTAGCCATTCGAATTACTGATGACTTGTTTAGGCTGTTCAGAGTCTATTTTTTTCTTCTTTTGGGAGATGATAACTTTATTTGTCTTGCACTTTCAACTTTACAACTTTGCAGATCGTTTACATTCACATACAGCTACTGTCAGACTCTGTTCCATGTTTTGTGTGTGTCCTGCTCCCCATGTGCCTTCCCATGCCCTTATTTGGTTAGTTTCCTGTTCCTGCCCTGATTAATTAAGTTGATTTCTTCCCAGGTGTTTCCCATGTTTATTTCCATTGATCCCAGGTGTGTCTTGTCATCCCATCTTCCTGTTCTGTGTATTTAAAGTGTTCCCAGTCCCTAGTTCTCTGTCCGCTGTTAAACGTCTTCCTGTGTTCGTCTGCCTTGGTTCATGGAATTAAAGTCTTGTGAAAGTATTCTCCAGCGTCTCCTCGTTCCTCTAAAGTGTATTGTGACAGCTACATTACACACTGCATGAAAGGGAATATTTGAAATGGTATAATAGGGGCACTTTAAATCTCTAAAAAGAATGATTCTATCACAATTATTTTCAGTTCACAGGTAAATCCACCAGAGTCATCTAGGGTTGGCATGTTTCTACTGTTTTGATGGAAAAAGTTCAAACTGGGACAATTTATGTGTAATAGTTTTATTGAAAATTTTAACCCTCTATTATTGCAGGATTTTGCCACAGATTTTATTTCACTTCGCAAGCACATAATGCATTTCTTTATTTTATTGTATTTTTGTGAAAACCCTTACTTAATTTACATAACTGAGACACAACATGAAATATTTCTGTACTTTTAAAAATCACTTTTGAGCATTTAAAATGAACTAGTGAAGACAAAAAGGTGGTGGGGGGGAGAATTTTAAATAAGTAGTTGAAAATATTGTGCCAACTCTACATTTAATTAACATTTTAAGTAAAATGTAATTTTTAAAAAAATATTTATTATATGTGTGCAAAAGAGGGTAAAGTACAAAAGAAAAAAGAGAAAAATCTGCAATCAAGTAATCGGTAGTCTATTTTTTTTAAACCGCTTTAGTCAAGTAGCTTACAGACCGAGAAAGATCTGAGCAGATTAAGCTCTAGATGCATTTCTGGAATAAAGCGAAACCCTCCGGCATCAGTCTCCTGTTGCTAGGATACCATTTTTTGTGTTTTTGGAGTGTGTGCTATCCTCTCCTGTAGTATTGTCACTTTGCTATTTTTTTACTTCAAAGGAGGTCAAGGCTTGTTTCAACAATGCCATCAGTCCCTCATTCACCAATGAATGAATAGAACAACAGTTGTCTCGCAAACGAAAGTACATTTCTTGGTAGAAACAAGCCTGAAAATTGATACACAGCAACACTGCAGCACACGTCAGATGTCTTATCACAGAAACTGTCCTTACACCAGAGACACTGTCCCTGCTTTTCTGAAAACTAGGAATGAGGATGTTATGTAACCCACACTAATTGGGAAACTCGTGAATCCAGTGGAAGATATCACCACTGGTCAAGCTCAGTTTTTCTTCACCACAGATGTTGTCAGTCAGGGCTCTGCAAAACTGAAGCCGTTTCCATCAGATGAAGTCAGAGCTTGCCTGAGGTCTTTGCATTGCGGTTTCATCTCTGGCTCCATCAGAGCCCAGTGGGACCAGTGAACACTCAGTGGTCAGAGATTATACAGGACACTGGTTTGGTGGTAGGTACTAAGACGGGCGAGAATGCATTTGAAAATGATCTCAGGTTTCTGCAGGACCTCTCACAGACAGGTCTTGAAATGTCACCTGTATCTGGTGTAGGAAAGAGCCATGTTTTAAAATTCACACTTCTACTATCCCACAAGGAGACCACAGAAGCTACTGCATGGACATGCACTTTTATGTTCCGATAGACCTTCAGCCCTTATGGAAAGACATGGCTTGGAAAGCGATGCTGGCATGGCTCATTAGCATGTTGAAGTAATATTTTTCCAGGGTCAGTTGCATAATATGTGGGAAGATAATTACAAAGAGACCTGACCGTAGAAGCATAAACATAGGCACCATTAAATATACCCAAACTATAAGGCCGTAGACTTTTTGTTTTGTAATATAGACTTGAATCCATCATTGTTTAAAGTTAAAAGTTTACGACTTCTAGCGCTTTGAAAATATTGTCGGATTGTGTAAAAGACGCACCTTCTAAATATTAGCTTAAAAAATATTTTTTAAAAAGCAAAGAAAGATACGAAAATATTAAGTGCATATTATTTGTATTTCTACCAATCAGTCTGGTATAGGAGGTTGATTGGTTTTGATTTGATTGATTTATACCATTACTCCAGTCTTCACCCAGCAGGCACACAACGTCATAAGACGTTGATATTTGGTAAAATTTCGGTTGCGATGTCGGGTAACCAAAATTCAATGTAAATTCAATGTCTAATGTCAATGTTAAATTGATGTCCAATACCGACGTCAGCTGACGTTGATATGTTGTTGTTTTTAGGTTGTGTAATCAAAATCCAATGTTAAGTCAACGTCAAATTGACGTAAAATATTGACGTCAACCCGATTTTCATTTTCAACCAAAATGCAACGTCTGTCTGACTCCATGTCCAACGTCAACCTGACGTTACATAGACGTCCGGTGCCTGCTGGGCAGTGTTGATCAATATGAAATCATTCTGAAATGCTGATTTAATCAAGAAACCTTTATTATTATAGCATGGAAGATGTAGATGGTTTTTTTCTTCTATGGATTCTTTGATGGTCATACATTAAAAAAACAAAAACAGCAATTAATTTAAATAGTAATAGTCTATAAAATTTTGAAAGTTGTTACTGCCATTTATGATTCTGACTTCATACATCATGAAAAATTATTTTGACAGCAGTGGGTTAAGAGTTTTGATCTGAGAAAAGGTATAACATAAGTGTCCACAAGCATCCACATGTTTTTAGGACCACTGTATTGTACACCTTCCAGCTTTTTATAAACGTCTAATGAGTCGCTAATCAATAGTTTTCAGATTGTCTCAATTGAACTCATTCAGAAAGCGTGTCAAGTTGTACTCTCAGTAGCAGTTCCTCTACATAATGCAAATTATTTACTTTTTCCATTTGTGAAAGTTTCTCTAAATTACTTTCATATACCACACAGCCAAGTGATATGAGAACAGCGGTAGAACTTGAATATTCCTGTCACAAAGCAAGGCCAGACACAACAGATAAGTGCAAAACAGGATGGTTTATTGACTGGATAAGTGGATGACTGGAATAGGTGAGTGAAAGGCAGGTGAATGTCAACACAGTGAATGGTTCCAGGGTGCTTATCTGAGTTCTGATGGAGAGGATCGTATGCCGGTTACGTTGGAGATCGTGGAGCCGTTTCCACGGAGTCGTTGGAGGATCGTGGGAGGAACAGCAGGTAATTCGTTATAGGAGATTTTGGCAGAGAGAGTCCAGAGTAGTTCGTAGGAGTGAACGGTAGACCGGACAGTGAGTGGCTGTGCTGTGTGTGTATTTGTAGTGTGGCTTGATTGGTGACAGCAGGTGCGGGTGATCAGAACTCAGGTGACTGTGATCGGGTAATTATCCTGGATGGTGACTGAAGTGACTGTGATGACTCCCTGACA
>NW_015662923.1:832950-838404 GCF_001515625.1 Sinocyclocheilus rhinocerous
GCAATACATTTTATGTCAGAGGAAATTCATTACACTTTCCCAATCCAATTATTATGTTTTCAAAAAGCATCTGGCAGGTGAACACGATAAAAGACAGCCATTGTGGCAGAGTCAATTCTCATTTTCACTATAACAGTAGAAGGTGATACTTGTTGCGTTGTTTTGAAGGCCTCTGCCCCTGCTGTGTCCTCTACTGCTGTAATTATTTAGCTGCTTGAAAGCAATGCTGCTTGACATTTTGAATTCCCTTTGCAGACCGAGGAAATTGGAACAAAACCGTGTATTATCGCTCACTATTTTGTGAGCTTACGGCCCTGAATAGATGTGCTTTGAGCACTTTGCAAGACTGGGAGCAATGCTCATCTGACCATTATTTCAGAGTGCAGAGACTTAATATGATGCACAGGCAGAGAGTTTAACTTCTGTATGCATTTTGTTTTGAAGGTTCACATGGCAATTTTTCACAGACTCTCAATGTCCTCCCTCCTCACAGGGCTTAAGGTGCATTGGATGTTTTATTGGTTTTAAGGCCTCTGTCAAAGTAGTTCTGACTTGTAAGAGTTTTTACTTTCTTGCATATCTCTCTTTATGACTTGTACAGTTATTCTTATATTTAAATGCAACAGCTTTGATGTGTAAATTTACAGGTTGATGCTCTGTAATTGTCACAAAGCAAGGCCAGACACAACAGGTAAGTGCAAAACAGGATGGTTTATTGACTGGATAAGTGGATGACTGGAATAGGTGAGTGAAAGGCAGGTGAATGTCAACACAGTGAATGGTTCCAGGGTGCTTATCTGAGTTCTGATGGAGAGGATCGTATGCCGGTTACGTTGGAGATCGTGGAGCCGTTTCCACGGAGTCGTTGGAGGATCGTGGGAGGAACAGCAGGTAATTCGTTCTAGGAGATTTTGGCAGAGAGAGTCCAGAGTAGTTCGTCAGAGTGAACGGTAGACTGGACAGTGAGTGGCTGTGCTGTGTGTGTATTTGTAGTGTGGCTTGATTGGTGACAGCAGGTGTGGGTGATCAGAACTCAGGTGACTGTGATCTGGTAATTATCCTGGATGGTGACTGAAGTGACTGTGATGACTCCCTGACAATTCCCCAGTTGCCTTAAGTTTCTTGTGAAGCATCTTCAGTCCACTGCAAGCAACCATACATTATAAATAGGCACTTATAACTGTTATATAAAACCACAGTAGACGCAAAAATGCTCTGAAATATTTTGACTAAGAACAAGAATAAAAAAAAAGACATATTGGTACATGCTCACACATGTTGTTCTGACACCTTCAAGTCAAATTCCTGTGAGCTGTTGAGAAGTCAATTCAGTGTTTGTGGGGTTTTTTTTTTTTTTGTCTCATGTTTCTCTTTTTTCCCTGAGACTAAAGGCATCTGCTTAGACTAAAAAAGTGAGAAGGTCTTGTTCTCAATTTAAACAGATTTAGAAATTTAGTCTGAAACTGAATGATGTTGAGACATTGTCCATGAAATCTATGTATTCATTTAACATGCCTTTAAATAAGCCTAGTTGGTTTTCGGTGGTTGAAAACTGAATATTTAATTAGCACATGATATGATTATGTTTATTCACACTTGAATGAGTTGGAGATCATCATGCATTGGCATGGTAATTTTCGGTAACTTTATTTCGATAGTCCACTTTAGACATTCTATTAACAGTAAGTAACTTTGCAACTACAGGTCAACTAGCAGTTAGTAGAGTATTAGTAGACTGTCTGCTTAATATCTTCTAACACTTTCTTTGTCAACTTATTCTACTAACCCTAAACCTACCGTAACAGTCTACTCTGAGAGTAGACATGTAGTTGCAAATTAATGAGAATTAGTTGACATGTAGTTGACATGTAGTTACAAAGTTACTTATAGTTAATAGAATGTCTATAGTGGACTATCGAAATAAAGTGTAACCTAATTTTCTAAAATTGCTGTTTTCTCTCTTTTCTGTTTTGTTTGAAGGATCAAATCTTCTGAAGCCATACAATAATTTTGTGAGGAATAGACCAACATTTATTTTCATATTGCATAACTAGTAATGGAAGATATTTTCACATATTTAATAGTAGACAAATCCCACATTGTCAATAATCTCTTTGTACATAATGAAAATATGTTCAATTGATTTTGATGGAGACAACAATTGTGCTGATCTGCCAAATAAAATTGCACAACTTCCAGTAAATATCCCATGAGCAATCTCGCTGTCACTTCAAACTCTAAGGTCATGGTTCATGTCTCATATGGAGTCTGTGGGTCTTTTTGACTTGCTGCATTATGTCCACATTGCAAAATATTTAGATTTTTCTCCAGCGACCTCTGCAATGTTAGTGGTGCGTGGCAGAGGAGTAGAAATTTGTACTTGCCCAGAAACAACACAGATAATTGAAGTTCATGTCTTCCTAGATAAATACATTGGCGTCTTGGGTTACATTAGGGTTCCCTTGCCAGTGGTGAGATCACACCCTTTACCCGGCTTAAAGGATGCACTGAAATTTTGAGGCTTGTGGTATCAGCATTACTTAAAGGAGACATATTGTGCCCCTTTTTACAATATGTAATATAAGTCTCTGGTGTCCCCAGAATGTGTCTGTGAAATTTCAGCTCAAAATACTCCACAGATCATTTATTATATCATTTTGAAAATGCCTATTTTGAGTGGAAGCAGAAACACTGTTTTTTCGGGCCTGTCTCGTTAAATGCAAATGAGCTGCTGCTCCCCGCCCTCTTTTCCAGAATAGTCACGTTTCCTTGGTTAGTAGATGCACCGGGGACCTGATTATAGCACTTAAAACCTGGAAAAGTCAGATTTTCATGATATGTCACCTTTAAAACTGTGTGGAATCGGCTAGAATTGTACCGCAGGCGCTCTGCCTGCCACCAGCCAGCAAACAAACAGCTTAAATACTCCAGCCTGCCCTGTGTGTGTCTGTCTGCTCTTAAGAGAATTTTAAAAAAAGGGAGAAACGTCTACACATGATCTACACGTGAACATAATGGAATGGCAGGTGATTTTTTTTTAACGTACAGTTTATATAATTACTGTGTTCAACGAATGACAATGTCTGGTTGGTCAACTTGATACACCAATCCAGGCTGATTCATTGACAAAGCTCACAAAATTTCAAAATCCCTGGTAGCCCCTCAGACAGGCACTCTTCAGATTTTGGTAGCCTGAAATAAATTTAACTAGACCAATATTTAGCTATTTTAAGGTTATTAATCACAAGACATTCTGAAATTTATGTGAATTCTCCAACTAAATGTCAAATTAAACTCAACATATTATGTTGATGTTATAATTTGAAATAAAAATGTATTCAATTGAAAAAACTCCTCTAAAAAATAATTTTCACTTGAAACATTGGATTGTAATCATGACTTGCCAAACTAATCCTGGCTATTACAATTATTGTTACTACTACTACTACTAGCCGCACTGTCAAGAAATTAAACCAAATGACTGATTGACCATCCCATAGATCCCATATTAGTTTATACAATAATTGTGTCAGATTATATATAAGGTAATTTTACTAATGTATGAAGCTTGTTTGACTGCTGATATTAAAATATCTTGTTTCCTGTAAACGGAATGGAGAGGAATCTCTTTGCCCTTGATGATCTTGGGATCTGGTAGAAAATTAAATATTTATTGGACATGTGCTCAGCTGTGCCTCTGAAGGTCTCTGATGATGTGATGTGTCTTCTGACGCCGAGGAAATGTTGTTGAACCTCTTGCTGCAGTCTCATGTGCCCAACACTTACATGGTCATGGAGCTAGTAGGCCTGAGGGATTATGGATAATGGTTGGATCTTATTTTATGTTTCTAACCACTATATTGTTGGAAGACAGTTTGATTATGGAATTTGAGAAACATTTAATGCCAACATCTAAGGTCTTCAAGTTCCACAAGGAAAACCATTGAAAAAAATGCTGTCCGGCCAAACAAACCAAACTCTGGCGTCAAACAGACTCTGGTCCTTGTAAAAAAAGATCTAGTGTGACAAAAGTTTCTGCAAGTTCCAAAAAGTGAAAACTTCTTTAACAACTGTATTTTTGTCCAGTTGAGATGGGATGGCTTGATCTTAGTTTGTATAATTTTCTCCAGCTTTGGTCCTCCTCCAGCTTGATCTTCAAGACAGCTGATCTGTTGTGCCAGTGACCCCACAAAGAAAATGATATTTCTTAGGCAGTCAGCTATAAAAAAAATAAACATGTCATGTTTCATTTAAAATGTACCTTTTCTTTGACTTCAACACAAGGGAATGAGAACAAGGGGTTATATTTTCTGAAAGCACTGTTTAATTTAAAATGTCTGGGAGCTCATGCTTATAAAACGTCTCAGGTTATGTATGTAACCATGGTTCCCTGAGTAGGGAACGAGACACTCCATCCTCTAGGGATCGCTATGGGGAACACCTTCAGTGTGACCAGTGTCTGAAGCATATATCTAAAAACGACAATAACATTGGCCGGCGACAGCCTATGATGTGATTACCCTGCGCGATCACAGTATAAAAGGACACCGAGAGAACATGTCATCCGCTTCTTCGTCCGAAGCATGGCAGGGAAACTAGAGGACGCAGTGTCTCAGTGTCTACATACGTAACCTGAGACGTTCCCTTTCAAGGGAACTTCGAACTGCGTCCTCTAGGGGTCGCTATGGGGAACGGTATACCCATGCCACCATGCTGAGGGGAGTGCATGCCAAACCACAGGCGAGCACTAAGTACCAACTCTACCAAAGCTTTAAGGGAGTTGCCCCTGGGACGTTAGACGGCTGTCAGTGACATTATCCCCTACGGCCAAAGGCCTGACCTACATACCCCAAAAAACTGACCTGTTAGGGCCAGGACTCCTGGGCCCAGGGTAGAGCTCAAAGGCTTGGAATCAGAAAGAGATTCCTTTAAGGCGATACGACCAAGCGCCTACAATCGTACTAGGTCTTGGCCTGTCACCCAGGGGGCTACCGCTTGCTCTGCATGAGCTTGCTGAAGGAACTCTCAACAGACCCCTAGTAGCAACACCCTGTTAAAAGTGGGTATCCGGAGGATACATAGGTGGAGTGGTGCCCAAGGCGGAACCGGGGTTTTAAACCACTCAGAAAGAGCACGAAGCTGTTGCGCGTAGCTCTTACCGTACAGGATTTTAGAAAAGTGGGCAAAGTATAACGTACAGACTTACCAGTCACCAACTCATCCTCATGGTATAATGATGGAATGGCTAGCAGTTACCTAGCTGAGGGAGCATAACAGCAAGCTCTCAGCCGAGAGGGGGCTCGACCTACAGCATGTTCGTTAGAAATCCTGAAGGGTAAGCATACTGCAAGCTTAGCCAAAAACTGGAGGAAGGGCCTAGTTTGCCTGATGTTGCCGGTTCCAGGTGCTCTGGGAAAACAGAGAACTCAACTCTCCACGTGAGAGGAGAACTCC
>NW_015662923.1:838463-839131 GCF_001515625.1 Sinocyclocheilus rhinocerous
AAATGGCGCATCCCAAGAACAATACGTCTGAGAAGCATCAACTCATCCTCATGGTATAATGCTGGAATGGCTAGCAGTAAGTTACCTAGCTGAGGGAGCATAACACCCAGCTCTCAGCCGAGAGGGGGCTCGACCTACAGCATGTTCGTTAGAAATCCTGAAGGGTAAGCGTACTGCAAGCTTAGCCAAAAACTCAGCGCATCAGGGAGGCAGAGGAAGGGCCTAGTTCGCCTGATGTTGCCGGTTCCAGGTGCTCTGGGAAAACAGAGAACTCAACTCTCCACGTGAGAGGAGAACTCCGAATTCAGAAAAGGAGTAGCGTGCTCATAGGCAACCCTCTGATAGAGGGGAGCACTGCTAAACACCACCACGAGAACAGCCCACGGAGCGGGGAATTCAACTCCTCAGAAGGGGAGAGAACTCAAACGCTCGGAAGAAAGCACCATGCTCATAAATAAGCCTCTACAGTGAGGGGAGCGATGCTTTAAAAATGTATCAACAGAGACACACTAGTTGAGTGGAGCCCAAGGCGAGTACCGGGGCCTAAGCCGACTCAGAGAAAGGGAACGAGGCTGACAATGCGTAACCCTTACCATACAGGATTGTAGAAAGTGCGCAGAGTGCTTAGCGTGCACACTTACCACCATGTGGATTTTAGAAAGTGCACA
>NW_015662923.1:839141-839727 GCF_001515625.1 Sinocyclocheilus rhinocerous
TCTCGATAGAGAGCGTGGGTCCCGTATAACCAGACCCGATAGAATCTCAAGAAATAGCGGGACCCAATAATCATTCATGCGTATAGAGCTTACTCCTCGGAGCAGAAATACAAAGGAGGGGTTCCCACAGAAACACAAATCCCTCTTACCTCAGGGAACGCAGTGTACGCCAGCCCACTCCACAGAGGGGTGATTATTGGTTCAACCATAAGGGCAGTGTGACAGTGAGGACCCACGGGCCCGACCGTCTATGGAGCATTGAGGAATGATTCAAATCTCGGTAGACCTCTCAGGGGGAGAAATGAGTAGTTCGCACCTGGCCAGAGGATAGGGAGCATGTCGCGAAGCATATACTCAGAAGAGTACTAGCCCACGAGAAGGACCCACAGGTCCTGAGTTTGCAGAGTTATACTGGGGACCTGATGCTGGGAGACTTCCTCAGAAGCCCAGGCCAAGCCGAAGATGAGGGCTATCACCAGTCTGGAACCAGAACTGATGAGTGAAACCATCACTGAAATCGGTCAACAGCAGGAGGTCCTGACTTAGCAGGTGGGTCAAACCTAAAGTCAGAAAAACAGAACCAGTC
>NW_015662923.1:848339-851231 GCF_001515625.1 Sinocyclocheilus rhinocerous
CCAACCATGGCTCCCGCGCATGACTCAGGCTCATGATATAGGCTGGAGGCGAAGTCCGAAGCCTGGACCCTCGTGGAATGAAGGATTTAAAGGCAGCCGAGCACGTCTTGGCCTCCTTAAACCTCACAACCACCGTCTCGACGGAAGTGCCAAAAAGCTCAGAAGGGGAAACCAACGCATCAAGAAGAAAGCCCTTCTCTTTCGACCCGATATCCACCAGATTCACCCATAGATGTCTCTGTAACCACCATGGCTCCCATTTTTTTGGATCTGCCAATGGCAGTGGCAGCCTGCACGGAGAGCAAGATCCGTGGTGCGACGCAACTCAGCTACCTCATCAGGGGATAGACCCTGCCTTTATCCAGGTCTTTCAGCAGATCAGCCTGAAAAGCCTGAAGCACCACCATGGTGTGTAACGAGACTGCAGCCTGACCTGTGCAGTATAATATGGTTATCTGAGAAGGACATGATACAAATCATATGTCCAATAACTGCAGTCCGATCCACACTATACATTTCCTATATAAACAAAAGGAAATTACTGATAGGGAGAAATTTCCCGTCAGATCCTTTCCATGTTCTCACCGCGACGCAACACGCAGCCTGCATTCAGCTCCCGTGGGAGCTAAACACGCTCCGCCCAACCTCTAGATTACCTCGGAAATCAAGCGCAAATGAAAACTGCTGCCGCGAATGCATCGCTATTCCCGTGAGAGGCGAACGCACTCATGCAAACGCTATCTACAAACTCAGGTAAATGGTGAAATGCTCACATCCCCCTCAGTAGTCCCGCGAATGCATCACAATAAGCACAAGCCGCCTCCTCTGAAATGAGCACGTTCAATTCATGCTTATCCCTCACAAGAAATAAGCAATGAATGCAGAGCGCATCCAACTCCCTCGAGAGCTGAACGTGCCTGCTCTTCACCACACACAGCACGCGAGCCGTGTGAAACTGCAGGTATCAGAGCAAAGCCTCTGGCGAGAAACATGCACTCCTAGTCGTGTTTAGCTTAACGCTAACATAAACAAACGGTCAGTGAAGACGAAGAAGAGGACGATGTGTTCTCCCGGTGCCCTTTTATACTATGATCGCGCAGGGTAATCAAGTCATAGGCTGTCGCTGGCCAATGTTATTGTCGTTTTTAGATATATGCTTCAGACACCGATCACATTGAAGGTGTTTCACATAGCGACCCCTAGAGGACGCAGTTCGAAGTTCCCTTGAAAGGGAACAGATTAGTGTAACAGTTTGAAGACTAGGTGTCACACATCTTAAAGGTGAAGTGTCAAGTGTATTAATAGTGGCAGTAAACGGAAAGACAAAAATAATGACTTTTCCGCTGGTCTGGACAAAGCGCAGTGTTTTATAAGACAATTAAAATTCAGAAATATTATCGATTTGACTGCAATGACACTACCGGATGAAAAAAAAAAGACTTGAACTGAATTGAGCTGAATAATGACACAGTTGTCTTCTGAGCTGCCTTTAAAGTTGTTTAATAATTGATTTGCAACACATTAACACTGTTATTTATATAAATTGAATTAATGTTAAACTAAATTAAGCTGAATAATGACATTTGATCTGCTTTACAGCTAAAATTGAAGTAACTGAATTTGCAACACTGTTATTTTCCTGTTTATTGATGTGAAGCTGCTTTGAAATGATTTGTATTGTATAAAGTGAAGTGAAGTGAAGTGAAGTGAAAGTGACATATGGCCAAGTAAGTTCCAATACTTGGAATTAGTGCGCTGCATTTAACCCATCCAAAGTGCACACACACACCGTGAACACACACCCGGAGCAGTATAAAGTAATAAATGTGACTTGAAAGTGCCACAAAGCCACATTATTTACACTTTCTGGAGAATCAGCATACAAATGACCTATAGTTGTCTTTGATTATTATAATGGGATAGAAAAAGGTAAAAGACAATTGTCCTAGCTTTTGTATTGATTGAAGGCGTACTGTAATGACTTACGTTCTTCTGTGGAACACAAAAGAAGGTTTCTGTTTTGGTCCATACAATGAGTCGGTGGGGTCCAGTCTTGTTTTAGACCCCAGTGACTTTCATGGTATTGCTTTAATGGGAGTCCAGCTGTTTTCTGAATGTATGTGACCAGTTCTCCTCATTACCACTCTTTCCACCAGTGCTCATTGACAGCAATTTTCTCCTAAGATTAGCTGTCGTGTTGGGAGGTCTGATTCATTTTCTTTATTGTTTGATATGTTAATATCAATGAACCTGGTTAAAACAACTAATTGATTTGAATTATCACTGTTGTTTTCAATGAAGTTACATAGATCTGAGTCACATGTCGTGCTGCTTTTGGTTCTAATATGATGCTTTGTTTGTTTGAATTCCTAGCGCAACATGGCAACCGAAGGTGTGAGATTATTGAGAAGTGGGATGTGTTTACCTGGTGAGGCCTGATGAATAGCAGGCGAGGGAGTGTTCGAAAAAAAACATTATAAAATCCGGTCCTTGATTCTGATTGGTTGAGCCGCGTTACACTACAAACATACACCTTTGTTTACTTCTGTGTGTTGCTCGGCAACCACTTTGTTGGAACCACAACTGTTTCTGAGGAACTACATTGTTTGGTGGAAGAATACTGTTTTGATTTATATCATTACACTTTATTTGCTCTGTTTTATTCTGTGAAACCTTACTACATATATGGAATAACCGTTTTATAAAAGCAATAAGCCCAGTGAAGCCGTGGTTTACAGTGAATTTATAACAGCGACGAAGCTGTTATAAATTCACTGTATACCACGGCTTCACGGGGCTTATTGCTTTTATAAAACGGTTATTCCATATACGTAGTAAGGTTTCACAAAATAAAACAGAGCAAATAAAGTGTAATGATATTAATAAAAACAG
>NW_015662923.1:852066-880461 GCF_001515625.1 Sinocyclocheilus rhinocerous
TGTTTTTATTTATATCATTACACTTTTTTTTTTTGCTCTGTTTTATTCTGTGAAACCTTACTACATATATGGAATAACCGTTTTATAAAAGCAATAAGCCCCGTGAAGCCGTGGTTTACAGTGAATTTATATCAGCTAAGGGGGCTTCGCGTCGTGCCTAACAACGCCCCTTAGCTGTTATAAATTCACTGTAAACCACGGCTTCTTGGGGCTTATTGCTTTATTTTAAAACGATTCAGTATTTTTGTTAAGTCATGCAGAAAGTAAACAGATTTTAATAGTGCTGGTTCAAAAAAAACTAATCGTCCATGAGCTGGTAATAATTTAAAATGGTAATCTGGTACAATTTAAAGTGTTTTTAAATCCAATGCATTAAACTGGTGGTTGCTGTCTTCACCTATGGTGTAAGTCTGTAGACACAGTTTGTAGTTGGCTGTAGTCTTTGTGGTGTTTTCAAGCGAAACATTTTTTGGCCCAGGCAATGTGTAGCGAATCAGCTCATGGGGAAATATGAATAATTAATCATAACTAGTTATAATTAATTATAAATATTTAGATCCGCTGTAGATATTTAGCTGACCTCTCAGGGTCAACTGTCTGTCAATTCTAAGAACGTTAATTTCCTTCCTAATAGCTGTAGGAAATTAAAAGGGAACGTAAATGAAAAATAAAAATAAAAATAAAAATTTTGATTTAATTAAATCTCAAATTTAATAAGAATCAATTTAGCTGAATTGGTACATTTGTGCTAAACAAATGTAAATAACCTTGTTCACAGACATTTTGGCACCCAGTATGTTTATTGGTTGAGGGGTCTGTGAATGTTTGTTAATCTAATGAATAATTGATTTGTTAAATCAAATGACAAATGGTGTGTCTGATTGGTCCAGACGCTACAAATGTGAGGCAACACCTCAGTCGGCTGTCATTGCCGCTAGTTCATTGATGTTGGTTTGGTGTGTCTGGACCTTATGGGATTTTTCAACCGTTTGATCAATTGTTAGGTGAAAATTGTCAGATAGAACAGTGATAGCACAAGTCTTCTTAACAAGTAGCACAATTTGAATATAATGTACATTTTCCAGTATTAAAAAACGAGTTTGTCCAAGTCCCTAATAGAGAAGTAGTGATATCAAACAATCTATAGCCTGAACATGAACTCACTATACAAACATGTCTTCTTTCCAACTATTTCTGTCTTTCGCTAACATTCTTTGTTTTCTCCTCTCATCTGTTCTGACTTCTCCAGTGAGACAAGAAAGGTTGTGCAGGCTTTTAAACAAGATTTTTTTTAAACTTGACTTTTTAGCCAAGTTTGAATTCTAAGAGTGAATTTAGTTTTTTCCCCCTCTCTCCGGTCTGTAGCTTTCCCCCCTCTCTTTAATTTAAGTTTCATTGTCTGCCATGCTGTAGTTTTCTAACAGAATGAGGTCAGACTGTATGGAATGAATTATTGTTTGGACTGTTGTTTCTGCTTGGACTGTCACATCTTGCAGCAATTGATCCAGCAACTTTGTGCACACACCCATTTAAAGCTTTCGCTTGGAGTTTTTTCCCGCTAGTTTTTCCTTTCTGTGTCTCTCCCTCAAGACTCACAGCGTTATTCACACACACACACATAGTTTTTGATTTGTATTTAAAACACATGCTTGCACGCAGTAGGCAGCGCCCAATGTATTGCAACAGATGTTCAAAGGAAACTGAATGACAGCGTTTCTCTAGGCTCATCAGCGTGTTTCCAAGAAGTCGGAATTCATCTCAATTTTTTCTGAACAAACCCTGCTGCATTTGTAGGCTTTGGGTGTGACTGCTGTTTGAAGGGGCTGCTTGTGATGTCATGAAGACTGCTTAACAGTTGCTGCCCATGTGGCCTATTCGGAAGATTCCCGCGTGAGCCTTGTGCCGCAGCGGTGGCTATAGAAGTGGGTCATGGCATTGCTGATGCGATTGGAAGCGACAAAGCGAGAGGGACAGACCCGCTGCCCCACCCCCACATGCTCATCCGCGTTGAAAAAACATCCATGTCAGTTCACTGAGCTAATATGCACAAATAGCTGATCAACACATCAGATTTATTTGGTCATTGTGCAGTGCTGTCTCTTAATACATTCAGAACTGAGTCTCAAACTACAAAATGCTATAGGCCTACAATGTGTGCTAGAAAGGAATTACATATCATTTTTACTATATAAATTGCAACAATAAAGAGTGCGGATATGCACAATAAACCATACAAACACACCTATAAAACAAATATTTTGGAGGTTTTAGAGGAGCAAAATGGTTTAAATAATGCCCAAAAGTTTAAGTTAAAATTACTGAATTCGACAAATTGTATAGAAGTGAAAATACTGACATCGCTTTGAATTTGCAAAATGTGCAACTTAATTTGCAATGCGGAAGTAAGCTATTTATTTTTTCATAAATGTGCAAAAATAACTAGAAGAACACAAAGTGTACTAAACTTTAAAACTATTTGTGCTGCAGACTAGTGTGTTTATAATTATGATAATAAATTAAAATAATATAACAAATACCAGTTTACAATATGAACAGGTAAAATAACTGGAAGCGAATGACACCAAATTATTAAGAATCTTGCGTTAAAAATAAGATGGATATAACAGTAAAATTCTATTTATGCACTGGCATATGAACTGTTATATACATTTAATTCTAAAATTGATTTGAAAAAATCTGTTTAAAATTAATTATTTAAAATCAGTTATGAAATTTATGAAAATTATTTTATTTTTCAGTTTTGAACAATTTGTTGGATCTGCATGCTGTGGCATGAAATGATTTCATTCTAAAAAAAAAAAAAAATGTGGGAAAAATTGTGGCCACAGAGCAACTTTTTATGTCAAATGTGATTTTTATAGATTTTAGCAAATCGGTGTTGCAGCCCTATTTTATACTGCACTGTATAATGTAACATATGCAAAACTACACTGTAAGTGTATTCGTTTTGAGTATGGAATACTGAATAAGACACTACAAGCACTGGATGTTATCTAGAATCAGGCCATTGGGATTTGAGAAGACATTACACAGAGGTGTTTCTATGGCCATTGTTCTGTGAGCTGTGTTTTACAGCTAGCAGTTATGTTGTTCTCACACCACCAGATCTGATGACTATACTATAATTGTCTTTTGTGTGCCGAGTTATGCTGACAAGAACATTTAGCTCCCTGGAATGATGGAAACTGAATTGTTTTGGGTAGTGGAGTCCTATTTCTAGTAGCTGGTTCTGGTTGGAATGATTTTTGTAGTGGGTGGATCTCTTCACTAGGACGCTGGTCCGGGGTTTTGTGTATCAGAGTTGATTCTTAATCGGCTTGGCCCGTGCCCATCGTTCAGTCAGCCAGATGAAGTTAGATTAGAGTGTCACTAGGGATTTGCAGCCGCCAGTACTGCTTCACTGTCCACTGCTGAGGGTTTTACTCAGACATGGCAGGGGGTTTATCTATTAGGCTAGTAACTAATACCGCCCATATTCTACACCCTGTAAAACACAGTCATGTCTTAAGCAAATAAAATTATTCCTTTATTTCAGAGGAAATATGAACATCATTATTGCAAGGCTTTCATTTTTGCTAAACATTGAACATGAGTGCTTGGATTAAATTATTCAAATCAGCAAAAAGGGAATTCAGTGCTCATAAACAGAAGGAACTTTTGGCTGTAACAGTTTCCCAGCTAACACAGCACATGTTTTTACTCTTTGGATGGCCAAATGAATCAAATGCATGCATGCCTTTAAAATAGTTTCAAAAGGATAAGTCAAAGTATGTGCTTTATTTCATGCTCAAGATTGTACGTGGTAGGAAACTCAAGAAGGTCGGAATGCCAGGTGTTTCAGTTGGTCAATGAGACCAAATGTAAAATTGCAGTGTAATATATTTTACAAACAGGAAATATTTTATGCCAGTGTAAAGTGCTAATCTGAGTGACAATGCTCCTAGTTGTTTCCACGAACCAGTTCAAATGGTCCTTTTCAATTAATCTATTCAAAAATACAGAGTTCTGGCATGAAACTCTAGATGGCGCAGTCCGATAGGTCTAACTCAATCTGACCTAATGACATCATTATCACTTGGCATTGCTGATTGGTTCTCTCCTGTATCGGTAGCCAATGAGCTCGCTGCTCAACAGTGCTTGCCTTAGCAGTTGCAGCTTGCTTCAGAAACCCTCCACCTTCCCCAGCTCCACCTTTATAGATTTGCTACGGGGTCATACATGAAATAACCCCCATATAGCATACATGAATGTTATATTTGCAGCAGCAATATTTCTTACATACTCACAGCAGCATGTTGTGGATATATTGGCAGTAGCAAGTCTCTGTATTTGCTCTGCCGCAGTTCTTGCAGCAACGTAGCAGATCTATTCCGCCAAGACCAAATACCATTAACATTGTCATGTACATTACCATGCCAATCCTTCCGAGAGTTGTCATGACATAACTATAATTTAACGATTTGTTTGCTTCATTACTCAAAAATGTTCCCAGAAGACCCTCTGTTTTTCAGTTATATATAACAGAATATACTGTTATATATTTATATACTGCAGTTATATATAACAGTATATACTGTAGTATAATAGTTATCATTCACTTAATCTAGAGAATGTAATGTGCAATCTTATAATTCAATATTGTTTTGCATTATTCCTTTATTTTTGTTTCAGACTTGCATGTTACGAAGTCTGTGATGAGATGAATTTTCCATGCATTCTTGGCCTGAACCTTGATGCCAGCCCAGAATTAAATGAGCAGCATTACTCATTGATTGCTTGCGTCCAAAGCTACAGGCTCAGTACAGACCACATCAAACCACGAATGATTCTTTTGGTCATTTGAATTCCTTGACAAAGTGTACAGAGAAAACAGAAATGATCTCAACTGTGTTATCAGAATGGGAAGATAAGTTTAAGCTTAAAGCACAGTGGAATTAAATTAAAATCACATATGCATAAGAAATCAAGTAAACTGAATCAAATTAATCAAACCAAACCCCAAAATAGATCACAGGCTGTATTCTCAAGTCTTTAATTAAACTGAAATTTCACCTTGTGATAGTGTTCCAGCAGTTTTAAAATGTCAAAGCTATGTGCTTTTGGGGCAAGAATGAATTTAAAAATGTTTCACCTGATGTGCCAATTAGTGTTGATGATCTTGAAAAACAAGATATCTTGTTTAGGGCTGTTTGTTTAGTTGAGTAGAATAAAAAATGAGTTAGTGTATGGAATTAAACGACAACGAATTCACTAAATAACTAGTTCTAATACTGTAGTTTTTTTTTTCACTTTAGGATTCTAATTGATCTTTTCCTTTGTCTTACAGATGCATCCTCAAACTACATTCGCCAGCTAGAAACCAAGGTCCGGATTCTAGAGGACAATAACAACAAACTGCTGTCACAAGTAAGGACTGAGTTAACAACATGCTTTCTTCCTAAAGCACTTGAAAATATGAGTAATCTAGACCTAGATTTGCCATTGGTGGCATTAATGGTGGCAGTTTGGGGTTACGAAAGAGGCAGCCAATCTTTAATTCATGATGGGCCAAACTGTGTTAAATTGGCACACAGCATCCCCTCCGGCAGGAAGAAGGAGCAGCTTACCGTCACGCCGGGATTGTGTAGGCATCTCTGAGCGTCTGTGGCCTCAATTTAACCTCCCTTGTGGAGAATGAGTGGGTTTTACCAACCGAAAGAGCATTTAAAGTTCACCTATTTATGCTGAAGGCACCACAATCAATCTGCCTATCACCAAATGTCACAAATGTATTCACCCACCATTGTACAGACTTCTACAACAAACCACTTACTGTGAACCCATCCAGCAGAACAGCATTACAGCCCACTCTCCTCTGCACTTGAATAAGACTTCTTTCACCTCCAGCTTGTGTAGATGTGTAGGTAGAAAAAAAAAGGTTCATATTTGAAAAACTGAGAGCAATTACATTTCATAGCTTCACAGAGGTTCCTATTTTAAAGCTCACTGTACTTGCAGGCAAAAAGATAGTTTACACAAAAATCTAAAAATTAACTGTACTCTGACAACTAGGGCTGCAACTACAGTAATAATTGTTTTGAGAATCAGTTAATCTGTTGATTATTTCTTTAATCAATCAATCAATCTATATATATATATATATATGTACTATATGTTTATGTTGACCAAAGCTTTCCCAGGCTGAATTTATTTGATGATAATAATGATAATAAAAATAAATAAAAATACAGGAAAACAGTAATATGGTGAAATATTATTACTGTTTTCTACTTTAAAATATTTTAAAATGTAATTTATTCCTGTGATGCAAAGCTGAATTTTCAGCAGCATTACTCCAGTCTTCAGTGTAAAATAATACTTTTTTTCATTAGAAATCATTCTAATATGCTGATAGGCTTCTCAAGAAACATTAATTATTATTTTCGAATTTTGGATATTGAAAACAGTTGCATTATTTTCAATACTGAAAACAGCTGAATTTTTTTTTTTTTGTGGAAACTGTGATACAGTACCATTCAAA
Source organism: Sinocyclocheilus rhinocerous (assembly GCF_001515625.1). Lineage (NCBI taxonomy): Eukaryota > Metazoa > Chordata > Actinopteri > Cypriniformes > Cyprinidae > Sinocyclocheilus > Sinocyclocheilus rhinocerous. The sequence continues at coordinate 858,608 of NW_015662923.1, forward strand.
ACTTACTAAGGTAAGATTAAAAAAGAAAAAAATATGAATTAATATTTTCATTCAGCAAGGATATATTGATCAAAAGTGAAATTAAAGATATTTGTAATGTTACAAAGGAGATTTTCAACATTTCTAAGTTTGTTTTCAAGAACCATTATTGATAATTGAGAACTGAGAATGAAAGGTCTGTTTTCATGGAAAACAGAAAAGTCTTAATTTTGCTGATGAACGTCATTCATGACCTGGTAGAAACTGGTCACACACCTGATCGTGTAATTTTTGCCTGATTGTGGTCTAGTTTTTGGAAATGCTTCAACTAATAATGTGCACTGCATGTGCAGCAGTGCGTTTGAAATGTAATTGTTGTTCTGTAATATTAGATATTTTTTCAGTATTTCCTTTGCCTTAATTATTTTGCCAATGGCTTTCATTTTGATTAGCAGTCTTTGAAATTGAAAATGAAGGCTAGCTGCAAAATCGAAAACAAAGAACATTGTACTTGTGTGGACAATTTGGTTTTTAACTTGGAGCCCAATCATAGGCTAACGTTTTGCGTTAGAAGCTAAATTTGGTGAAAGACCCCATGAAATCAACAAAATCAATTTATTAAATAGATAGTTCACCCAAAAATGAAAATTAACCCCTTGATTCACTCACCCTCAAGCCATCCTATAGGTGTATATGACTTTTTTCTTTCAGACGAATACAATAGAAGTTATATTAAAAAATGTCCTGGCTTTTCCAAGCTTTATAAGGGCAGTGAATGGGGGGGTCGAGATTTTGAAGGCCAAAAAAGTGCATCCATCCATCATAAAAAGTGCTCCACACGGCTCCGGGGGATTAATAAAGGCCTTTTGAAGTGGATCAATGAATTTTTGTAAGAAAAATACAGTGAGCGGAAGCTAGAGATTACCGTTTATAAAGTTTTAAATATGGATATTTTTCTTACACAAATGCAAAATGAAGACAAACGAAAGGAGTGCATTCCTTCCCATCAAAACCATCCATAAGAAGTCCAAACATTATTATCTGAATAGTTAATCTGGTTATGATAGCCCTTGTGAAGAAACTGTATGAACATGTACTTGTATTTGTTTAATTGGTTTGTGAAATGTGTTTTGTGTTCTCCAGCCCTGTAGCCGTTATAGCTTATCAAAGCTGTCCATGAAGGTAATTTTACCACACTTTTTCTCAGTGGTGGTGGAGCTCTATGTCCTCCTAGCTCTCTTCTTGCTTATTTCTTATCTTTACATTCACATTCTTTGTGACTTCAAAAGCTGGTGTGTACAATGGCATGCTAGGCTTAGTGCTTGTGCTAACATGCTGGGCTGTGCTCGGGGGCTTCTGGCGCATGAGCTCATATGCTTGTCCCTCTGTGTTGAAACGTCTTTCCGATCTTATCATTTATTCAAGCAGCACAGGTAGTGCAGCGTCAATTTTTCATGTCTGACAAACTGATGGATGTAAAGATGAATGTGAACATATTTAAATTGTTAATAAATGCCCACTTATCTATCTTGGGCATCATCCCATATCTTCTCTAAGAGAATGCACCTCTCTGTGTTTTAGCACTGTCTGTCTTGAATTGCTTAAAATCATATTTGACTGCCCAGCAAAGTAATGTTGTGCATATTTTCAAAGCTAACTGGATTTTGGGTTGTCTGAATTGATTAGTTGACTAGTCGGTCATAAAGAAACCTTATTATTAGGGTCCATCATACACTCTCATAAATAAAGGTACAAAAGCTGTCACTGGGGCGGTACCTTTTCAGAAGGTACACTTTTGTATTATTTACACCTAAAGGGTGCATATTAATACCTTAAAAGTACATATTAGTACCGAAATGGTACATATTAGTTCATTTTGAAAAGATACCATCCCAGTGAGAGCTTTTGTTTTTGTGTTTTACCTGTTTTTGGAATGTCACACTTAATTGCATAGTGTTTTAGGGTTAACAGAAATGTCTGTAAAATTACTGGGTAATGACCTGGCAGAAGATTACTGGTGCATTTAAAGTTATTTTTTTTTTCTCTCTAAGGCTACGTTTACACGACAATGATGTAGTCAAAAACGGAAAAGTTTTTCCCTTGTGTTTTTAAAATATTTCACGTATACACGACAACATTTTCAAAACGATTTGCATTTACACATATCCGCGAAAACAGCCAAAAACGCTTTATTACGTATGCCAGGCCAGTAGTTGGCGCTGTCACCTTGTTAGTAAACAGTACCTGTAGGGAAGTGACGATTATATGTTGTATATGATGCGTCTCCGCTGTTGGTTGTAATATTGGTGAAGTAAATCCACACTTCGCTGAAGAAGCGTTAGCAAACAACAACAGTACCATGTATTCCGCCATTGTTGTGTATGTTTGTTTGCGCTTGCCTTTAAAATCGACACGTACTGTGCATGTCTACATACCTAACACGTACTACGCACGCGCATGACGTCACCGTTTTCAAAGATTTCCAAAGATTCAAAGATGTTTACACGGAAACGATAACAGTGGCGTTTTGTAGGATCTCTGTCTTACAACGGACCCACTTACACTATTGAGTCACACATGAAACAATCACATTCCATTGAGACAAACTGAGGAGCCCTATGCAGCCAGCTGCGGTCGTAAAACTCATGCAGGGTCAGTGAAGTGTTGAAGCAGTTCCTGTACTATCTAGCGTATCGTCTCAAGAGACTCAAATAAAAAAACAGTGCTTAAACCCTAACTCAAACTAGGATACAAAACTATCTTTGTTTTACGGGCTTTCAAGGACCAGATGCGTGATACCCCTGACCATTTAACACATAAATTGCTAAATCCGATAAACAGAAAGTGACAGATTAAGAGCTCTCTGTCCAGGAGAAGAATGGCAGACTCCCAACTCGTGACATGGGCATGACCTCAGGACACCTCCCCTTTCCCCCCTGCATTCCAAAAAAAGGGACACGAACTTACACAGACAATTCATAAGACAATCATTTGAAAGTATCGGAGCAATAGATTCACAAATAATATGTTGTATGGCTTATATATATGCTTGGCGTGTTTCATGTAATCGGTACAACTTTAATCAGTGTTTATTACCCTTTTTAGGAAATGAGGTTATTAATATGTGTGTAAGATACTCAGATTCGAGTCCTTTCAAAACCTGAGCTTACAAAAATATGCGTTTTCAGGCCCCAAAACACCGTTGTCGTGTAAACGAACAGGAAAAACGTTTACACAACAACCCAAAACGCTGTTGTCGTGTAAACGAACAGGCAAAACGCATAAAATGTTTCCCGTTTTTGGCTGAAAACGTTGTCGTGTAAACGGCCCCTAACAGTGTAGTGACCTCAGCAACTGACTATTTTGTTTTTGAGTGACAGGATGATCATATCCATTCCTAGTATGATGGTAACATATGCTAACATGTGAGAAACATTTACTTTGTAAAATGTTTCACTAATTTATTTTTCTGATGTCGTCAGAGCAACAACACAGTCAAGTGAGGAATTTTGGCCCTTTAAACAGGTTGCATTCCAGCAGTGCCGGTATCATTCTTGTTGCCACAATGATAAAAAAATAACGTCAGTCTACAGGAATTCTGACACTTCCTCAGTGCTTTCAGGTTCGTTTAAAAAACAGAGATATGTCTAGATAAAAATGTGTGAAAAAAGCAGCATAGAAGCACTTTTGACTTCTGGAACCCATTGTATATAATTCCACACCACCTCTGGTCCCTCTGGTTTTTATGTCCTTTGTCTTTCGCAGAAAAAATACATCTCTGTTAGAATTGTTGGAGAAGAGCTGTGTTACACAGCTGTGTGGTCATTTCTCAACAAGCAGTCATAATGAAGAGAGGATGAATAAGTGAAGGATAGAAAGCTCTCCAAGGATAATATTTATTTTAGAACTGAAGAGGCATGTTTTTTAACAATCAAACATACAAACATTAAATATCAGAAACTGAAAGTATTGATATACTGGTAACACTTTACAATAAGGTTGCATTAGTTAATGTTAGTTAATGTATTAAATAACGTGAATGATGATGAACAATATATTTATTACAGTATTTGTTAACGTTCTTTGTTAACGTTAGTTAATGAAAATAGAGTCGTTCATTAATGCTCATAATGTTCATGGTAATTCACAGTGCATTAACTAATGTTAACAAGCACACCTTTTGATTTTAATAATGCACTTGTAAATGTTGAAATGAACATGAACTAAGATTAATAAATGCTGTAGAAGTATTGTTCATTCTTAGTTCATGTTAAATAAAGTTGTTAACTATGTTAACTAATGAACCTTATTGTAAAGTGTTACCAATATACTAAATTAATAATCCACTGTTTGTTTGTTTTGTTTTGTTTTATTTTTTGATCCCATTAGTTTCAAGAACTGTATGTTTTTGATAGACAATAGTTATTTTTAGTTATTAGTTAATGGTTTAATAGTTATTGATAGTTTGAAATTTTAATATAGATCAGAGTTTGATTATTTTAATAATATTTTTTTAATTAAAATACTTTTAAGTCATCCTGTGGCCCCTTTGAAAATTTGCTGAGGCCCTCTAGTGGGCTCTGGGCCCCTGGTTGAGTCATTGCCCTTGGAGGTCTGCAAATTATATGTTTGTAAAATAATGAATGCAACTAAATGATTTTTTTGTCCCTCCCACACTGAAATATTATCAAGTAAAATTAAAATAAAATGTGTGTCAAGTCAAGTCACCTTTATTTATAGCACTTTTAACAATACAGATTGTGTCAAAGCAACTGCACAGCATTAATTAGGAAAATATTGTGTCAATAATGCAAAATGACAATAGTAAACAGAAGTTCAATAGTTCAGTAGACAATAGTTCTCCTCTGGCCAGACGAAACCAGCAGTTCAGTTCCAGGCTGCAGCAAAGTCACATTGTGCAGAGGACTCATCTGGTTTTTGTGGTCTTGTCCCGGTGGCCGTCTAGGAGACAAGGTCTTCACTGGGGATCTGTCTCTGGGGCTCATCTAGTTGTCCTGATCTCCACTGACATTCAGGGTTGTCGAGGTCGTCTCTAGGTGCTGATCCACCATCTGGGCTGGATAAGTACTGGATCCGGGTGACTGCAGTGGCCATCTGATCTGGATACAGACTGGATCTGGTGGCTACGGTGACCTCGGAATAAGAAAGAAACAGACTATTATTATCGTAGATGCCATTCTGTAGTGAGTACATCGGGTGTTATGGGTGTGTGTGTGTGTGTGTGTGTGTATTCTTTATCAAATTATACAGAAAGTGCATACAGACAAAAATAGAACTTGTCTACACAAGTACATCAGTCCTGGATCAAGGTGTCCTAAATACCATAGATGGCTAGTGGGTGATACAGTATGTTTAGGTTGCAAGCAGATGTGAAGTTCACTTCTTCCTTGCAGCCTCCTTAAACACAGTTTCTCTGCTAAAAGAGAGCGACAGAGTTATTTATAGGTCTTTCTTATAGTGATCACATGCATTCAGGGAACATGAAAGCAAGACATTGAAAATGTCATAAGGATCACTGGTGATTAGAGATGATGCCAGCTGGAGCCTGTGGGTGTCTCTATTAAAGCAGCGTGAAGAGATTCCAGCTTACTTTCTATGGACAAGAATACCTAAAGGATGGCAGGAAGCTGTGTGGGAGTTTGTTCTGGTGCTGAGTTCCATTCATCTCGGAAACTCTGGATTTCAAACTTCACACTTGGGAAAGTGCAACAGAACGCAACTTTGATGTCAGACCTCCTATTTCGAAACTTGATCACTCTGATTTTATCGATATGCAGGAATGTGCCATCACACAAACATGACGGCACCCAGTCAAATGTGCATCTCCTGAGCATCAAGCAATGGAACACTTTCATGGATGGAAGTTGAATAAATCTAGTAGGAATATCCCACATAAGAAACAGCCCCAGGTAAGTATTTTCTATGTGGGTAATAGACACACAGCTCTGCTTGAGTGAGAAAAGACCAAAATCTCCAAATCTGTTTCAATCAAATTTTTCAAGCTAGTCCAGCTAGCCAAGAGTTAGTCAAGACCCTGTTGAAAAAAACAGCATATGCTGGTTTGGTATGTTTTGAAGCATGGAAGCTGGTTTGAGTTGGTTTAAGCAGGAGCTAGTTGCATAGGACCAGCACATGGCCTGCTTAAACCAGCTCAAACCAGCTAAGGACCAGCACATGACGAGCTCAAACCAGCTGCTATGCTTCAAAACATACCTAATCATGCTGTTTTTTTGTTGTTGTTTTTTTAAATAAATAAATGGTAAAAAAAAAAATTCTCTCTTTTAATTAAAGGGATTGTTCACACCAAAATGGAAATTCTGGGTAACACTTTATTTCGATAGTCCACTTTAGACATTCTATTAACAGTAAGTAACTTTGCAACTACATGTCAACTAGCAGTTAGTAGAGTATTAGTAGACTGTCTGCTTAATATCTTCTAACACTTTCTTTGTCAACTTATTCTACTAACCCTAAACCTACCCTAACAGTCTACTCTGAGAGTTAGTAGACATGTAGTTGCAAATTAATGATAATTAGTTGACATGTAGTTACAAAGTTACTTATAGTTAATATAATGTCTAAAGTGGACTATCGAAATAAAGTTTAACCAAATTCTGTCATCATTTTCTCACCCTCCACTTGTTCCAAACCTGTACGTTGGTAACCAAACTGTTGACAGTAGCTATTGACTTCCTTAAAATACTATGGAAGTCAATGGCTACCGTCAACTGAGAAAAACACACATGGGTTTGGAACAATTTAAAGGTAAGTAAATGACAGATCTATCATTTTTAGAGTGAACTATCCCTTTAAAGCAGATATTCCCAATTTCTATTAATCATTTCTCCTCTTTTCTCGTACTGGTTGTGATCTCCAGACTTAAAAAACTTTCTTTCACACGCAACTTTTTTCTTGCCACTTCTATTTTCTCTGAGAACAGGGAAGTATGTTTAGTTCAATGGGATATTTAATATGCACTGAGTCATAATGTCTCTCTTTCCCTCTTGTGTCATTCGGCAGTGTAATCTGGGAGACCTGCAAGTCCTGCGGAAGGGCATGACCCTCTACCACTCAGAATCACAGCTGTCTTCACTCCCCCAGAGGCAGGAGGCCCTACTGAATGTGAGTGATCCTCTCCAAGTCACTGTACATACAAATCAATCCAAGCATATTTTAGCATGTTCATTTGCCGTATTTTTAATCATCTGAAATGTGCTGCGACTAATATTCCAAAGCGACGTAGTCCTAAATAGAGCCCGACCGATATGGGTTTTTTGGGGCCGATACTGATACCGATATTAGGGAGTAAAAAAGGCCGATATCGATATATCGGCCGATATTCTTTGTGTATATTATAGTACAGAACCAGTCAAAAGTTTGGACACTTTCCCATTTGTGTGTCTACACATTTGACTGGTACTATATATAGAATACAGTATATACATAAACAGAATATATATACATAAACACATTTTTTGCAATGATCACCGTGATCAAACACTTATAATGACGTGACAGAGATATGTAATGGAGGCAGGGCATTTAACAATTTAACAATAAACTTTATTATCCAAAATGAGTCTGACATCAGTGCACTGAACAGTAAAGTTGAAGTTTATTCAACTTTAATTCAATTAAATTCCATTCAACTTTATTCCGTTAAAGTTTATTTCACTTCGAAACATTAATTCACGGATTTGCGCTACTGTCTTCACACACAGACAAAACTTACTAGAGAAGTGTGAAGTGTGACATAATATACCTCTGTAAATAAATACAATATAAATTCACGTCTCACGCACTTTAATGCCCTTTGAATGTAACGTGTACGTTCCCTTGTAACTGGAATTATGGCGGAATATCATGTGAAGTCCACATTCGTAGGGCACTTACGGTCGAATAAGACAACGCTTGAATGCTGCTGCCTGAACAAGAGACCTCCTTACTGAAGTGAAAGTGTTGACTGGTGTCACTATCTCACGAACGCGCCGGCGGATCTCCACCAAATTTGTCAACTCTACCGACGCGCGGAGGGTGGCGTTCGAGAGGGTTCCTCGAGCTGAAGGGATCCCCCGAATTTGGTGCGGGTTCGCCGCGCGTTAAGGAGATATGGCCGTTCAAAGTTTCAATGGTTTTCCATAGACTTAATCTTCAAAAGCGTTTCATTCAGGTTGCCAGTAGCAAACAATGGAGCGCGCTCTGCTGGACAAACTAAGTAATTACACAATTTCAAGCATTTTATCTGCGTTATATGTTCTGTAAAAAAAAATTTCATATCGGCGGCATATTAGCTTATACCGATATATCGGCTACAGGCTCATATCGGCCGATAATATCGGCAAAACGATATATCGGTCGGGCTCTAGTCCTAAATAATGCAGTTAACTTCATGTGAGAAAAACGTGAGCAAAGCACACACATTTGAAAATGAGAGAGAATGATTTCCCACACGTCCATAGTTTAGGTTTTGCTTGAACAGATTTGATTCTAAATGAACAATTCAATTGCAGTGGACTGCTGTGCTCATTGATGGAATGGTTTAATGATATGGAATAAAACAAACTTGTTGTCATCTGTTGGGACTGGTGTCAGTAAATACACACAGGGACATTATTTCAAAATGAAAGCTCAATCTAATCAGTTTGGCACTATTCAGCAACAACGTGGGAAGAAATGAGATCCTTGGTGCGTCAAATCTTTAATCTCTCGTACATTGCTATAGGCTTTTCCTGTATAGAACTGGAGGCACTTATCTTTTTAAACTTTTCCCCTGGAAAATTAGCAGACCTACTGAAAATACGATGAATGAATAAAGGGAAAAGCAAATGCGCCTTTGAACATGTAGCCTTCAGCCAGGAAGTCTCACCACTGAGTTTTTCATGTTGCATGCTTGCTTGAAAAAATCTTGCCATAGTCAGCTAAAAGTCTTTACAGCGTTAATACAGAGCTTGAATTGAATTTCTCTAAATTCAAACTCATCATCTCCTCTGAGAAAACAGGTCAGGCTCCTATTTATTCCATTTGACCTTTCATGTTTTATAGATTTTTGGTGTCACTTCTAAGCAGTGGGTGGATTGAACAAAGGCATCAGACATTACCATCGCACAGCATTGTGTGTGAAATTAAGCCAATGAAAACATTGAAAAGTACATAATATGTCTTAGAAGCATGCAAATTGTATTCAACTGCAGTTTTGCTGTCTAAGAATTGATACTAGAGTTTGTCCTCTTTAGTCAGCTCCTATTAGTCTAAATAGAGTGAGAACGACTTTCTTCGACCATTTAAAAATAGGTTTCTGCATGGTGTTTCTATGGGAACCATCTCAAATTATGGAGAGCTCCTTCCAGAAGCTTTGATTGCTAGGCTCTGTTATGAAAGATATAGAGAGGTGTATTTAGATACTTATTAGATCATCATGAACAGGGCACACAGCAAAACACACAAGTGTTTTTTAAATAGGGTGATTTGCAGTCAGTATGAATGTATGCGGATCATGTCTGGCTCTCCTCATGTGCTATGAATGATTAAACACAACCAGGGGTTTTGTCCTCTACAGCTGTCTGGGCTGCTGTGTGCGATGTTGAGCTAAGATGAATGTTTTAAATGGGATGTAGTTTTCATTCTGAATGATCCTCATATCTCTGAGTTGAGACAGATAATTAACGATGATGAATTAGTCAATAAATCACCAATGAGAACAGGACTGCATGATGATAATGGAGATGTGCTGTAACTGGTTTGTTTTTTTTGGTCAACAATGATCTACCAGCTCGGCTAGTTCTCTGGTAGCTGCTAATCTGGTAAAAAAAAGCTGCTAAGATGGTAATCGGAAAAAAAAAATCTTTAAGAGAGCAGTTCAATCTGCAGTCATCTTGGCTTCTATGTACATGAATGGGGAATCATCAAATTCTGCAAAACCGTTGCTTATGTTTACCGCTCTGTACTGTACTTCTGCTGGTCGACCGTTTAAACCAAACTGGATCCCCCTGTTGAAAAAAACAGCATATGCTGGTTAGGTATGTTTTGACGCCAGCTATAAACCAGCAACCATGTTTCAGTGCTTTCAGATGATTTATCCAGCAGGATGTTTTGATGTTTTTAACATTGTGCCGTTATCCTTTACAACAAGGCGGAGGTTTGGTTTGAAAAGTGGTTACAGGGAGGCAGGAGACAACCCTGAAATTATACGTTTTCAAACAAACCAGTAATTAAACCAGTGAGTCACAGGACCTGAATTATATTCAAAATGCTGGAGTTTAAAATATGGTGAAAGGAAGTGTGGTAATATAGGGAAAATAAGTCACGTTTACTATACCTGTGTCTGCCCCACCATATTAAAATTGCTTCTGAGTGACCCGTCCTGTTCATGATATCTGAAGATATTTCGCTCTGTGTATACCTTAAAATACTTAAAAATTTGTTACATTCAATATTATCATTCACTGTGTATACACTTCAAAAGATTTTATGTTTTTGAAAGAGGTCTCTTATGCTCATCAAGGCTGCATTTATTTTCATAAAACACAGTAAATACAGTGATATTGTGAAATGTTATGATTGTAATATATTAAAATGTAATTGAATCCTGTGATGGTGAAGCTGTATTTTCCAGTCTTCAGTGTCATGACAGAAATCATTCTGATATGCTGCTTTGGTACTCAAACTGTTGGTTATGTTTACCTCTCTGTACTTCCGTTGGTCAACCGTTTAAACCAAACTGGGCCCACTAATGACCAGCTATAAACCAGTTACCATGTTTCAGTGGTTTTAGATGACGTTTTCCAGCAGGATGTTTTGATGTTTTTAACCTTGCGCCCTCAGCCTTTACAAGGCATAGGTTTGGTTTGAAAAGTGGTTACAGGGAGAGGCGTGAGACAAACCCTGAAATTAGAATTTTTCAACAAACCAGCAATTAAATCAGAGTCACAGAACCTGGATCATATTAAGAATCAATATAAAAATCTTTATTGTCACTTTTGGTCAATTTAATTCATCCTTGCTGAATAAAAGTATTAATTTCTTTCAGAAAAAAATCTTACTGACCCCAACATTTTGAATAGTAGTGTATACTTCCATTATACCATATCCCTAAAAATACAGTATACCATGGTCCTTTAACCAGTATGTGTGCCAGGAGCGAACTGACCCCCTATGTGTTTTCTTCTCTAGGGGTCTGGAAGGCTACAGACCAGTGAGTCGTCTCCTTCCACCGGGTTTGTCTCATCTGTACAGAAACCTGAAGCTGTGGTTCGTGCCATGAAGGTGCACACATTTTTCAAACGTTATCAAACCAAATAGCATTTATGTAAAGCTGCAGTCTGTAACTTTTGGCGCTCTAGCGGTTAATAAACAGAACTGCGTACGTCTTGCGGAAGAACATTGTAGCCAGAGCTACTTCTCTCTGTTTATGTCTATGACGAATCACGCAGGTAGTGGGCTACTCCGCAGCGGTACCTACCCAAACCAGTCTAAATAGTCCGAATATAAACACTTATTATAGGTGTACCGTAGTGATTCAGCACAAGCCAAAAATACGGTTTGGAAAATGGATTCATGGTGTACTCGATTATTATATAAATTTTGTAAATTTTGAACACAAAAAAGTTGCGGACTGCAGCTTTAAATATAGAACTGTATATAAAGCTTTTTAATCAAAACATTAACCGAAACAGGTTTCAATTGATAAAACAGTAGATATACTGTTCAAAATAAAGCGTTTGAACATATTGTGGTCAGACGTCATTGGAATATGTTCATAGTGTGATGAACTACATCTATGGTTTCTCTGCTAGGACAGCTGTGTCAACTGATGAACTGTGAATTATAAAATCAGGAAATTAATTCATAAATTCACAAAAAATCACCTTGATACCAGTTATTATATCATTGATATAATAACTTGAAAAATTATTTTACTTCTGCGAAAAAAGCTCTCAAAGTTCTATTTTTATATATATTTTTATATTTTGGATATATTGTCATCTAATGCAATGGTATTCAACAACTTTTATGTTTGATTTGAAGGGATAGTTCACCCAAAAATTAAAATGTACTCCCTATAATGTAATTCCAAACCCATAAGATTTTCAGCTTCAGGAAACAAGTTAAGATATTTTTGAAAGTCTGCATAACCAAAATCCAAGCTTCATAAAGTTCATAAAAAAACATTGTAAAAAGTAATGCATATGAATCAAGTACTTTAATCAAAGTCTTCTGTAGATACACAATTGCTTTATATGATTAACAGATTTAATTTACTAGAACATTAGAACACTGGTGAAAATGCTTGAAATGTTTCTAATAACTTAGCATAATTTATATGCTGTTGAATGTCAAATAAAATGTTAAATGAAAGTGAATCTTTGCTTTGTCCCTCTTTTTTTTCTAGAAATGACATGAACTGTTGTACATTACGAATGCTGGTTTGAAAAAATGCTCTTGACCATATATTAACAGGTTCTGGAGGTCCACGATAATCTGGACAAGCAGCTTCCAGAAGAAATTGAAGAAGACCTGAGTGAGAAAGAGAAAGCCATAGTGCGAGAGATGTGCAATGTGAGTGTTTGTCTTGATTTTTGTGATAGGTCTCTCAGGCTTGCTAAAACATATCGTGTACGATCCAAATATGTGACGTTCCATTCATTCATTCGACCCTTTGCGAAGGCAGATAAAAATGCTTTACAATGTCACACTTCATTTGAAGCCCATGATTAATATCACGCTGTTCACAGAAATGTCCAGTTAATTTATGGAACATTCTGTTAAGCTTTCCTTTGCAAAGAAGTGTTAAAGTGGGTGTAGTTTATGGAGGGGTCAGTGAACGGACACGTTGGTACACAGAGCTCATGATAGTTTGATCTGTTTGTTGGGCCCCTCAGTGGAATGTGGGAATGAAGAAATCCAGCTCGGAGCACAATAACACCAATGTCCTTCTCACCTGGAAACTCCTGGCCTGTTCAACACCATTGTGAACTCCGTTCATAAGAGTTCTGGATGGATGCTTTGGCTTGTTTTCACTTACTTTCTATGGGTGATTGTAACAATGTTAAATACGCCAAACACATAGCTGTGACTTTATGTGAAAAAGGGACAATGTACATAAATTATAATTGGGATGCACAATATATCATTATCATCAGCCAATATTAAAATTTTGTAGATTTTTTAAAAGGCTAATGTTAGTTATTTAATCATACATGCTCATTCCACCTTAGATTTCATTACATTTCTGATTGCATTTGATTACATTTTCCATCATCTAATGCTCACTTAAACACACTAAGTATTTACTAACAGCTTGTGCCAATGCAAACCCTCTTTTGGGATTAAAGAAGCTACTTTGAGGATTTACTAAAGGCACGCAGTGAAAAATTAGCAATGAAAAGGCATGGACAGTTATTTTTGTGGCTGACCATATTGCATATGCATTTGTTGCATGTGGAGTTTCCCTTTCAAATGCAAAATGCATGGGAGGAGAGTATTTAAATATATCATGCAACGTGACTTACTAAGGTTTGCAGTTGTCAGTTTACTGGGATTTGCACCATTATTTAACGCCCAAAAACAGCATAACCCATTTTGTGCTTGACATGGCTGCGATAGTTGCTAATTTGCACTGCTCTTGGTAGATTGCATTGGTCTTTCATTTGCACACTGTCAGAAGATCAACAGCAGAACTTTCCTCTCCCATCAACGCTTTTATAGGATTGTGGTCTCACACTAAATTGGCCTATGTAGTAAATCTGGCCCTAAGACTTCAACACTTGCAAAATGTAATCTTTAAATTCAAATCTCAAAATGATAATCAGTCTTTCACTGTACATTATAACATTGTGATGTCTAAATTTACTTGTAAAATGATTTATTTAAAAATTTTATTTTTGTTATTTAGACAAAATATTATAGAACATACAGAATGAATTGATTCATTCGTAAGCATGGTAATAAATTATATATAAGCCTAATTTACATAAAAAGGAGAGTGTTGAAAATGACAACAGCTTATAAGATGGAGGTTTCGCACTGACATACAACATGTAAATGTGGCACAGCTGTTTTTTTACTTTCCCTTTGTGTTCAGGTGGTGTGGCGAAAGCTCGGTGACACGGCAGGATCAAAGCATTCCATCCGACGGCAGCTCTCTGGGAATCAGTTCAAAGGTCCTCTATAGCAGCTCTAACACATGAGGAACATCTCTCCTTCTGTTCAGCCGCCATGAAACTCCAGCAGGGCCAAACTGAGAAACTGCTCACTGCAACAGCGGGCAAACACAAGCGCTTCCATCCACTACCATCATCCATGTCAAATAATTTGGAGTCCAACTATTGCCATTGGATATTGGACCACTACACACCAGTTTACAGATTTAGTGAATCAGTGAACATGTAAAGCAATAATCCACATTGAAATTACATTGTTTGACTATTAATTATAATTTTTCTTTGTTGCTGAAATGGATCTCATATTAATTTACGGCCTTGGCCCAAATGATGCATCTTTGATGAGCTCTTTTACCAATTCTGGACTACGCAGTTGACAATTACTCTACGGTCAATGTAGATTCAGAAAAGAAACTGGACCCATGAAGTGTTTACGACTGGCAGCTAGTCATGTTCAGTCAGCTTGCGTCTTCTTTTTTACCTCATATTTTTGTTTTTGTTTAACAGTGATGTCAGAAAACTCATTATTGTTTCCTTACACCCTTTTAGACAAAGTTATGTTGATCAAACTGTGGTTTACTCCTTTCAGAGCGATACCAGATAAGGCTTACTCTCTCCACTGTGTTCTGGTACCCTTCCTGTGCAAGTAATGTACAGAAATGACTCTGAAAGACGATGTAAAATATGTACAAGTCACTTTATTATGTTGTCTTTTTAAGTGTTTTGACTTTTTCTAGTAGCTGTTTTTAATACGTACCAACTTGACAGTGTATGGGGTTTCTTAACAGCGCAACACTTTTTGGACAATGCACCTCAAGACACAAAAGCAGCACAAAACATGCTGAATCTGATTTTTCCCTGTTCCTGTATGAAAAAAAATTAGCGGTCACAACTGAAATCCATTGTTTTTGTATATTTAAGATGTCAAATTTTAAAACGGTGTGCTGTGCATGCTAGACAATCACAACTCTCAGGTCTTGGGAAATTACAAGTATACATCATAACATGTCTGAAACAGTAGTTTTGTCCTTTTCCAGCCTTTTTAAGTCCTTTATTGACCCGTTAACAGTCAAGACTAATGCACTGGCAGAAATAATTGTGCTAATTTAATGTTTTAAAGATCTTGGCTGTCTGGTTCAACCCTAAGGGATGACCTACAAATCTAAAACTCCTGAAGCCCCTTTCTCATGATTCAAGTCAAAAACTAACACACATGCAATCCTCCACACATAAATGCATGACAGACGATGGCAGTGGGGTCAAAGTTTAAAGGGGTCATACGATGCAATTTCAAGTTTTCCTTTTTCAGTTATCAATAAGAGCGTTATTTTTAATCGAAATTAAGAGTGACATTTTATGTTTAAATTCCATACATTTTCCCTCAAAAGTCTGCAGGGCCTGCTATTCAGCAGGGAACTATTGATAAACATTCATCTGAAATAGTGATCAAGGTCTGGATATAGCAAGTGATGTTCAGTTAATATAAATGCATGTCAGCAATAGTTTAATGTATGTAAGTCTTTTTCCTGCTATTTTGTCAAATAAACTGCTGAGTTCAAAAACAGGCATGCTTATAAATGAAATATTGTGGCTGTGTTCAGAATGCAAAACTAGCATACTGATTATTGTGCAATGTATGCTAAATATTACTATTAAGAAAAAGGTAAGTAAATAAAACTACACATTATACAACCGTAAACAGTAGCATTGTCTTATGAAAAAGTCAAGAAAGGTCGAGCACACTGCATTGTGCCATACAATATTGTGCAATATGTTGTATACTGCATTTTGATAATAGTATGTTAGTATGCTATTCCGAACATATCCAAAAGATGTAATTGTAAATGGGTAAAGGCTAAAGAAAGAGTTTTAACGAATAAATCAGAGGTGCTTTCTCTAATAAGTAAGAGTGTATTTGATTGGCTGGCAATGAGTTTCGACCCACCTGTTACAAACATGAGAAGTTGTTATTGTTGTTTATGAAAGCAGTTGCAAGCAGATCCTGTACAGATAAAGTGTCGTTTCTCTTCAGAAGCGGTCTTAACACAAAGCCATGATTTTTGGGGATGATTTGATTTGGCATGTGCTGCCTCTATTGTGCATGGGGTTTTATTTGGAACCTATTTGAACCTATGTTGTTTATCCTGTCTTCAGTGTTAATAGGTGCGAGCATGACTGCAGGAGACATTTTATGGTAAAGTTGTACAAAGTGAACCAGACGGTTTTGTCAATAAACAAACTTTTACTTTATGTTGTCACATTTATTTATATAGCACTTTATACAGATTGTTTTAAAGTAGCTTTACAGCAATTAACAGAAGAATAACACTGGCATAAAGTTGGCTTGACGACGTTGGACGTTCGATATTCGCAAATTTAGGGACCATCTCTAAAGTTACATGCGATATTGGTATACACTTTTCTAACTTCAATAGCATTTGAGGAGAATTACTTACAGCCATAAAAACAACTGTAAACTGTTCATCTGGGTGTCAGCTATAATGCACACCTTTTACATTTTTGATATTTATTCAAATCTACTGTAAATCATATGTAAAGAATGACTTAGTCATAAAAACAACTGTAAACTGTCCATCTAGGTGTCAACTATAATGCACACCTTTTAAATTTTTTATATTTATTAAAATAAACTGTAAATCATATGTAAAATATGCAACTTTTTCACAACCTAATGGGCTCAAACTCAAATTTAAAGCTCAATAGCATTTGAGGAGAATTACTTACAATCAAAAATAACTGTAAACGGTTCATGTTGGTGTCAACTATAATGCACACCTTTTACATTTTTTATATTAATTGTCAAATTATTAAACTGTCAAATCATATGTGAATAGTGCTATTTTTTTCAATACCGCATGGGCTCAAAATCAAAATATATAATAATTTAAAGCTCAATAGCATTGGAAGAGAATGACTTACAAACTGTAAAGTGTTCATCTAGGTGTCAGCTATAATCCACACCTTTTAGATTTTTGATATTTATTGAAATAAACTATCAAATCATATGTTAAAAATGCTAATTTTTCACCACCGAATGGGCTCAAATGTGTGCATAATTTAATTAAAATATGGCAAAATATGGCATAATATGGCATAATTTAAAGTTCAATAGCATTTGAGTAGAACCACTTACTGTTATAAAAACAACTGTAAACTGTTCATGTAGGTGTCAGGTCTGATGCTGTCACAATCACATTCTCCAGTCACTATGCCTGTCACCTCAACAGCACCCATAATCCTCTCTGGTCATCACCTGCACACCCTTCACAATCAACACACCTGTCTGCCATCACCCTCATCTGCAGCTCTATTTAAACCAGCGCTGCTCTCACACACACGGTCATTGTCACATTATGGCATATTTTGCATTTGAGCTTATTCTTTATGATTTAGAGTTTATCTTAATAAATATCAAACATGTAAAAGGTGTGCGTTGTAGTTGACACCTAGATGAACACTTTACAGTTTTATGACTGTAAGTCATTCTGCTCAAATGCTATTGAGCTTTAAATTATGGCATATTTTGCATTTGAGCCTGTTCAGTAGGGAAAAATAGCAATTTTTACATATGATTTTCAGTTTATTTGAACAAATATCAAAAATATAAAAGGTGTGCATTATAGTTGACACCTAGATGAACAGTTTACAACCCTCATCTGCAGCTCTATTTAAACCAGCGCTGCTCTCTCACACACACATTGTCACATTATGGCATATTTAGCATTTGAGCTTGTTCGGTATGATTTAGAGTTTATCTTAATAAATATCAAACATGTAAAAGGTGTGCATTGTAGTTGACACCTAGATGAACACTTTACAGTTTTATGACTGTAAGTCATTCTGCTCAAATGCTATTGAGCTTTAAATTATGGCATATTTTGCATTTGAGCCTGTTCAGTAGGGAAAAATAGCAATTTTTACATATGATTTTCAGTTTATTTGAACAAATATCAAAAATATAAAAGGTGTGCATTATAGTTGACACCTAGATGAACAGTTTACAGCTGTATTTATGACTAAGTAATTCTCCTCAAATGCTATTAAGCTTTAAATTTGCATTTGAGCTCATTCGGTTGTGAAAAAGTCACATATTTTTACATATGATTTACAGTTTTTTAAATAAATATTAAAGATGTAAAAGGTGTGCATTATAGTTGACACCTAGATGAACAGTTTACAGTTGTTTTTATGACTAAGTCATTCTCCTCAAATGCTATTGAGCTTTAAATTTGCGTTTGAGCCCATTCCGTAGTGAAAAGTCGCATATTTTTACATATGATTTACAGTTTTTTTTAAATAAATATCAAAAATGTATAAGGTGTGCATTATAGTTGACACCTAGATGAACACTTTATAGTTGTTTTTATGGCTGTAAGTAATTCTCCTCAAATGCTATTGAAGTTAGAAAAGTCTATACCAATATCGCATGTAACTTTAGAGACGGTCCCTAAATTTGCGAATATCGTACGTCCAACGTCGTCAAGCCATCTTTAAGCCAGTAAGAATAACTTGTTACAAATGTACAAAATTAATAAATTTTGTAACGACTGCAATTTCAGCTGTAAAGCGGATCTACAGAAGACAACTGTTATTATTTAGCTCAGTTTAGTTCAATGTTGATTAAATTCAGTTTAATAACAGTGTAAATTGTGCAACAAGTTTGCATCTGTGCTTAAAACATGATGTATCATAAACTAGCTGTTAGCTTTTCACTAATGTGAAATACCAGCATTACTATGATAGAGGACATTGTACACTTTGTTGTATAGTGTCTATAGCGCTGGGTAAAAAATATTGATTTCTCGATTTTTAATCGATTCTCATTTTTACAAAATGATATCGATTCTTAAATCCTACGAAACGAGTCTAGCCTGTTTTCTGTTAATGTAATTATACGCACATCCCATCCAATAAATCGCAATAAGCTTTGTTACTTTTGATATTAAACAAGTCTCGGATATGTATATACACACACACAGAGAGAGAGAGAGAGATATATACTATTAATCTAAAATAATCGAATCGAATCGAAACGTGAAATTTGTCAAAAACCCATGCCCTAATGTCTATAACGTAATGCAGTAATTTGAAGTTCAACTATGCTAAACCTGTACTTTGGGATATTTTGTTGAGTTGTTCTCAAATTGAGGGTTGTGACCCTGAAAATAGGTCACAAGGTTGATCTGATACGGTTGCCAACAGCAGGGGGAAGAACACTGCTAAATGCAACTAAACATTCTTATGTTTTGTTGATGTCAAATGTGATTTAGGTGCAAATTCATGTCACTTGCTAAATTAGGCAGATGTCCACAACTCAAAACCCATGAACAAAACTATGAAAGAGAAAAAAAACACATTGCTATGTTAAATACCGGTTTATTGGCAGTTGGGAAACATGGTTTGTGTTTAACACAATTGTTTGCTGAATTATTGGCTGCAGAGAGTAATATTGGGGCTATATTGGTATACTTGATGTAGGGCCTAATTCCAGTAAACATGCCAATGCAAAATGTAAAAAAAAAAAATGTCGGAGGACATTGCCCCCTAATGGTATTGAAGGGAAATTACTCATTTTTACACTCATTTCATCTCATTGACAACCTCACAAAATTCAAACCGAATCAACTTATTGTAGTAAATGTATTGTGGCCACACTTTTATATATAATATACTTTGAATACTTAGCTTCACATGCAAAACGCTTAATAAACACCTACTTTGAAAAATAAAACAAAGCATTTACAGCAATGCACTCACAATGGATGTTTATGGAGCAAGACATTCCATATGTGTGTGTGTGTGTGTGTGTGTGTGTGTAGGTTAATGTCACAATACATAATACCTACTGCATGCACAATGAGGCATAAAAAATTTACATAAGATATGGAAAAGACAACATGTTTTCTGATAACCTATCCAAGTTAATATTTTCAGCTAACCAAATAGTAAGCCTGACTGAACACTATAAATTCAATAATAAATGAATCATGAACAGATCAGTAGTTTACACATAAATGCACATATAAGAATAAAACTTCATCATTAATACATTTTAACTAATGCCCTGTTTATCATTACACAATATAATGTAGTTTATTAATGTAATTCGAGTTTTAATAAAGTGTTCATTTTAGAAATTTATACTGGCTAATATCTTGGGAAACATGTTTTAATCTTTCCATCCAGGAGCTTGTTTGTATCGTTTGAAACAGGCAAGGTTTGTAAGCAACTTTCCCACAATATTCTCATGTGAAACCATATCATGTTTAAACCTTGTGTATCACAATGTGTATTTTAATGTTTGTTTTTTTTATTAAACACTTATAACTGAATCTGTTTTTTAATTAAAGACACAATTATTTTCTCTGATAATTGATAGCATGACAGTGATGCGATTTAAAACAAGACACAATTCAGGAAATGCACAAGGAGAAAAAGACTTTTATTATCTGCCTAAAAAAAATCAACAGGCAAACACAAGGTGGTTGAGCATAGCAAGTCCTTTGCTGATTAAATACTAACCAAACTAAGGCACATACGGGAAACTATGGAACTAACATGTCCATCAATCAACGGACTTGATCTCAGGTCAGTCAAAGATGCCAGAAATGCATCTGAATAAAAGGACTGCTAAGGATGATTTGTGGGATATTTTTACCCATGTTGCTAAGAAAAAAAGATGAATTCTGCAACACACCAACTAAAGAGCAAAGCCAAAGGGGAGTGAATACATAACATTAAAAAAAGGTTCTCTGTACAACCAAGAATTCATAATTCATTCACAAAAATGGGTTTGGAATGTAAGTGGTGATGTGAACTAATTTAAAGGGATAGTTTCCCCAAAACATAAAACTCTGTTTTTATTTATCCACCCTCATACCATTCCAAACCCGTATGATTTTATTTTTTTATCTTCACATCATGTCAGATCTTTTAATGTAAAAACCATTCATACGGACCAGAAAAAAACACTATGAAGTAATCCTTACTACTTGAGATCTGAAACCATATAATAACTTTGTAAAAAGCTAAAAACATCTCTATTATATGACTTCAGAAACATCATATGGACCAAGTCGTAGATCACAAGTTGTATGGTCCATTTTTTTAAATGTGTTTTTTTTTTATTTTGTAGATTGACCAAACATGGTCAATGTGAACCATTGTATGGAAAATATCCATGAAGATATTTCAAAATTCTCTTTTGCATACAGGTTTAGAACAACATGAGCGAGAGTAAATACATCAGTTTTTCATTTTGGGGTGAACTATCCCTTTAAATCGCATTGGTGGATATAAAGTCTACAGAGCGGTGAAACCCTGAACCCAAGCGGAAGTCTGTGGTATTCTCGGCAGCTGAAATGTCTACCTTCCTGTTAAACCTGCATCAGAATACATATAAACCTGATACAGACTGTATATTGTAGACAGGCACATGAATCATGGGCCTAAACCAAGGTGTGAAGGACTGATTTAATCACCTCTCATCTCATCCACGCCCCTCTGTTCATTCCTGCCACAGGAGGCATGGCGTGGGGCGGCAGCGGCACCTGAGGTTGGCCAGGTGGAGGTGGGTACCCAGCGGGCGGTAGGCCCATTACAGGAGGGGGCACAGTGTGCCCTGGTGGCATACGCGGGGGCGGAGGGGGGTAGCTGGGGTTGTAGCCCGGAGGG
>NW_015662923.1:880635-884600 GCF_001515625.1 Sinocyclocheilus rhinocerous
CGTAGGAGGGCGCTTCAGTCTTCATCATGGACTGCAGACTCTGATATCCCTCGCCGGACATGTACGAACTGGACGTGGACATTCCCATGATATAGCTGGAGGGAGGAGGGGGTGGCGGGCGGTGAGGCAAAGGGGGCGGGGCCCCGTGCGGCAGAGGAGGAGCCGGGCCCTGTGCTGGATCCATGTCAGCTGATGTGGCCGGTTCTGCTTCAGCGGGAGGAGCTGGGATGGCAGATGGAGCCTTACGATCTATGTGTGGACAGACATTATTATAGTACCAATTATTTACATTATACTTCATATAGTCACTTTATTATAGTTTTTATTAGCAAGCATCATTGCATTGTGTATATACACTACTGTTCAAAAGTTTGGGGTTGGTAAGGTTTCATAAGATTTATTTTGCTGCTTATTTCAAAACACAGAAAGCCTCACCTAGGGGTTGGGACACAGGAAGAGGGGGCATAGGACTCTCCAGGCGTGGTATCTTAGATCCAACTTGCTCTGTTTCAGAGACCGAGAGAAATTAGCACTTAAAGGGGTCATCGGATGCCCATTTTCCACAAGTTGATATGATTCTTTAGGGTCTTAATGAAAAGTCTGTAACATAGTTTAGTTAAACGCTACTGTCAATCAAACTATCGTGGGAGGGGCCTGTCGAGATCGCCTCGATTTGAGAAACGGGTAAAGATTTTAGTAGATTAAAAAAAAAAACACTGGGTGGATTTTTATCATTATAGGGTGGTTGTGTACACACACTGCCAACACACATTTCAGTTCAAACAACTTGTAAAAGTGCATGTAGCATCCTATGACCCCTTTAATACAAATTCATAATATCACAAACAAGATTTATTATTATGACACTATAAAAATGTCCAGAGTGATTTACCTGTTGGGGCTTTAGGTTCGTCTTTAGGAGAGACCTACAAAACAAAATAAAACATGAGCCTTAAATACCTCACAATTATTGTTATACCTCACAATTCTTCAAGAAACTGATTTTTTTTTTTTCCATCAACAAAGTGTACAATTTTTGTTACAGATCTACCATGAGTTCTGAGATCGTTCGATTGCACTGCTATAAGGTTCTGTAAAAGCCACAATTTAAAGTAATATTTCATCCAAAAATTTAAAGTTAAAATTTAAAATAAACTTCTTTTATTTGAGAAGAGTTTTTTGTCCATAAAAAAAATTAATGTTTTGGTTTGGTTACCAACATTCTTCAAAATAAGTTCTTCTGTGTTCTGCAGAAGTAAGAAAGTCATACAGGTTTAGAACAATATGAGCATGAGTAAATGATGACAGAATTTTCATCTTTGGGCAAACTATGTCTTTAATGTGATTTCAACTTTTAAAAATGAATTCAGTTTTAATAGCCAAATTGCCGGTAAAGACTACACTATCCATAATCCTGAAGCAGGCAGCCTCATAAGAGTCCGGGATGAACGCATGTGTGCCATGGAGGTGACCTGAATGATGAGTGTTTTCCATAATATATCAGAGCTGACTGTGAATGCTTTACTTACATGTTGTCGTTTAATCTTGGCGGGTGGGCTGGCCTGGGGGGAGTTTTTTTTGGAGGGAGGTTGAGCAGGTGGGTTCTGCCCCCCTGACTGGCCAGGCTGAGCAGCAGGAGGGGGTGGAGGTTTCTCTTTGTCCTGTATCTGAGGCTGCTGGGGTATCGGCTGCTT
Source organism: Sinocyclocheilus rhinocerous (assembly GCF_001515625.1). Lineage (NCBI taxonomy): Eukaryota > Metazoa > Chordata > Actinopteri > Cypriniformes > Cyprinidae > Sinocyclocheilus > Sinocyclocheilus rhinocerous. The sequence goes on from NW_015662923.1 coordinate 882,330, forward strand.
ACCCTGAGAGTACAAATCCAGAATCTGGTGGCAGATGTCTGAAGAACACAAGACAAGGGTAGAGATCATGAAAATGCTGGAAGAGAGCAGTGTATCATGACACAATGAACTAGACTGCTCTGGTTAATGTTCCCATATGAAAATAATTAGGTGTAGAGAGGGCTTGTGCCCTGTCTGCTGCAGTCTCTTACCCTCCAGCAGCTCCACCGGCACATCCTGCACAAACTGCTCCCACCAGCGGCGAGACGACTGCTTAGACGTCCACTCCTGAATGTCAAACTTACACAGCCGGCCGGCGAGGTACATGACTGCCACTGCTATGATCTCTGTCTCCCACTGAAGGGACAGCATTGTGCAGAGACTGGAAATACACACAAACATGCTAATAAAACACTGGGGTACTATGTCCAAAAGTAATTAGTTTTAAATTTAATTGATCATTTGTCCCTCACTGTTGTCCCTTAACGACGCAACTGATGTGAGTAAAAGACATGCAAAGAAAGTCGAAATGTCGCAAACTGTGCATCCCTAAACAACTTTATCTAATAAATTTACCATTAGAAGTCTAAGAAGCTTCATGACTTATGAGGAATATTATTTTTTGTTTTTGCCTTTTATTGATAGGATAGTAGTGAGACAGGAAGCGAAGTGGGAGAGAGGGGGGATGGGATCGGGAAAGGTCCACGAGCCGGGACTCGAACACGGGACGCCCGAAGCGCAATGGCGCTACATGTCGACGCGCTGCCCACGAGGCTATCGGCGACGACATGAGGAATATTTCTTGCATTGAGCCATCATGAGGAACAAATTCACAGTGTCTCTTAATTACATTTAATAATAATTTGATTATTATGATAATTTTAACATGTAGCCAACAGTTTCACAGAGATACAGAGACAGGTCCACGAGCCGGGACTCGAACACGGGACGCCCGAAGCGCAATGGCGCTACATGTCGACGCGCTGCCCACGAGGCTATCGGCGACGACATGAGGAATATTTCTTGCATTGAGCCATCATGAGGAACAAATTCACAGTGTCTCTTAATTACATTTAATAATAATTTGATTATTATGATAATTTTAACATGTAGCCAACAGTTTCACAGAGATACAGAGACTGGAAGTATATGCATCAGTGTTATTTTTAATATCAGAGATACTATTATAATTATATATACTGAATATATACTGAATAAATATAAATATATATATATATATATATATATATATGGTCACATATTAGAATAAATAAATGATAAATTACCCCAAAGCAGTACTTTGCCTATAAACACTGTAAACTATTAGGCATTATATGGTAGGATGAAAAGAAAATGCTACGGATTAAATAATCTGCCAAAATGCATCAAATGTAAAAAAGTATCAGATTGTCAAGAGCATAAACACTTACATATCTGGGAAACTGTTTGAATGAATGAAACATGTAAAAACGATGAAAGTATGTTATTCCAGTTGCCAGAGTGTCATAATGTCTTAAAAATTGGTTAAGGAGAATATCAGAATCCTCTCAATATTTCAAAACCATTCCTACACAGAACTGAAACTATGTATATGTATACATGGCAGTATTAAAAGGATACAGTCCCAGACGTGTCCCGACGTCGAATATGAACCGGGCTCCCTCTCGTCTGTACCGGGCTTCTGTGGCTGGATCCAGGCCATCGGACTGGGACGGGGTGTGGGCCAGATCCTTCTTGTCCCAGTACCAGCATGGCTTTGTGTGGTCCAGATTTGTGGCAAAACTTCCAGCAGCGGCGGTAGAGTTCTCCTTGCCGTCCTTCATTTGGAAGGAAGTGACAGCTGATGCCAAACTGGACTATCAGGCCGCCGTTGGACAGCAATAGCTGTGCAGGTCTGTACAGCAAAGGACTGAGGATATCAGTCAGTTAATTAACATATCTGCTTAAAAGACAATTCCTATTCAGAAAACATTATCAGTTTGACTGTACTGACACGATTGGATGAACTTGAACTAAATTGAGCTTCTGCAGAGCCGTTTTAAAGCTGAGATTGAAGTTTGTTTTATAATTAACACATTTTATAACAGTTATTTTACTGTGTATTACTGTAAAGGTGGCTTTAAAAAAAAAAAAACTGTTGAAGCGCTATATAAACAAATTTGACTTGGCACTTCCACTGGAGGTAAAGACTTTATAAAGCTATAATTAACACTGGATTCCAATACTGATCACAAAAAAACATGTCTTTTGGACATTGTTATCAGTGAACATAATACTTCAAGATGATTTCAG
>NW_015662923.1:886237-887459 GCF_001515625.1 Sinocyclocheilus rhinocerous
AAAAATCTAAATATTGAGAAAATCGCCTTTAAAGTTGTCCGAATGAAGTTCTTAGCAATGCATATTACTAATCAAAAATTAAGTTTTGATATATTTACAGTAGGAAATTTACAAAATATCTTCATGGAACATGGTCTTTACTTAATATCCTAATGATTTTTGGCATAAAAGAAAAATCAATAATTTTGACCCATACAATGTATTTTTGGCTATTGCTACAAATATACCCCAGCGACTTAAGACTGGTTTTGTGCTCCAGGGTCACATATTAGAATAAATAAATGATAAATTACCCCAAAGCAGTACTTTGCCTATAAACACTGTAAGCTATTAGGCATTATATGGTAGGATGGAAAGAAAATGCTACGGATTAAATAATCTGCCAAAATGCATCAAATGTAAAAAAGTATCAGATTGTCAAGAGCATAAACACTTACATATCTGGGAAACTGTTTGAATGAATGAAACATGTAAAAACGATGAAAGTATGTTATTCCAGTTGCCAGAGTGTCATAATGTCTTAAAAATTGGTTAAGGAGAATATCAGAATCCTCTCAATATTTCAAAACCATTCCTACACAGAACTGAAACTATGTATATGTATACATGGCAGTATTAAAAGGATACAGTCCCAGACGTGTCCCGACGTCGAATATGAACCGGGCTCCCTCTCGTCTGTACCGGGCTTCTGTGGCTGGATCCATGCCATCGGACTGGGACGGGGTGTGGGCCAGGTCCTTCTTGTCCCAGTACCAGCATGGTTTTGTGTGGTCCAGATTTGTGGCAAAACTTCCAGCAGTGGTGTTAGAGTTCTCCTTGCCGTCCTTCATTTGGAAGGAAGTGACAGCTGAAGCCAAACTAGACTATCAGTCCGCCGTTGGACAGCAATAGCTGCGCAGGTCTGTACAGCAAAAGACTGAGGATATCAGTCAGTTAATTACCTGTTAACCTCACACATGCTTAAAAGACAATTACTATTCAGAAGACATTATCAATTTGACTGTACTGACACTGAACTAAATTAAGCTGGATACTGACACTATTGTCTTCAGTAAAGCTGTTTTACAGGTGAAATGGAAGTCATCATGAATTTTGCAACATTGATAATGTTATGGCATTGAACTGAATCAACACTGAACTGAATTGAGCTGAATAATGATACTACTTTCATCTGCAGAGCTGCTTTAAAGGGGTCATATGATGCGATTTCAATTTTTCCTTT
>NW_015662924.1:0-1218 GCF_001515625.1 Sinocyclocheilus rhinocerous
GAGCACTTTATTTTGAGAGTTGTTTAAGTGAGAGAACATCTGTGAAATCGGAATCGGCCAGGAAAACTGCAATCGGTGCATCTCTAATATTTTGTTAATTGCTGCAAAATATCACCATGATTTTAGGAAAAATCGAATTGCGAGTTTTCTGGTCAAAAATATTATTATTATTGTTTTTTTTTGTTTTTTAAAGCTCCAGGTTTGCTCTACGTGTTTGTAGGTCTGTACAGTTGGTGACAATTTTGTGATTTGTCTAATTTTGTGACTATGACTATATCATTATTATTATTATTATACGATTAAATAAAAAATAAAAATATTAAACAAAAGAATGAATATTGCAATTGTAATATTTCACTCTGAACTAAAAAAATAGAGTATGTAATAATCATTTTAATTTACAGTACATAGTAAAACTTCAATACTAATATTTATGTCTTTAATTTCTTCATTTTCAAACATTAAACCATTTTTTTTCTCTTCTTCCTTTCTCATATTAATTGTACATATAAGCAACATGCTGACAGATGTGGTTGTAATATTTAAAAAAACGGCATACCTTAGTAACAATTTCTCATTCCATCCACCTCAAGTAGGTCTTAAGTGGAAAGATATTGAACCTACTTTGGTTCAAGATTTAAAAAGGTCCATTAGCCCAGAGCTTATCCGCATTAAGTGCAACCCAAATATGTAAAGTAGAAGCTCGAGAACAGTTTGCACCGGCCTTCGGCTTCTGGCACGTTCAGCGAGACAGCTGTCCTCTCTGCGGCACTGCACGTCAGGGGTGAGGCCTCCGATAAATTAAAAGAAACGGGAACAAAATAACCACTAAAAATCTCTCAACTCCTCCGTTCCCGCACATTTCTTAAAGAGAAAGATGTAGAGCCAGATGCCAGTTCTGTCTGTAAACAGCATCTGCAGTGGGGGCAGGTGGTATAGATCACAGGAAGGAGGTACGTGCCCCTGTGCTCGGGTGCGGGAAGAGTTTTGGCTTATGCCAGCTCATGTGGGAGGGGTGCCAGCAGTCAGCTCCTGCAGTGTAAGGTTACACCTCAGTGTGCACTTGTTAGTTCACTGTAACACCTTCAGGGTCTGCATTGAGCAGCCTGATGTCTTTTTTTTTCTGTCTGTGTAATTTTGTCTTTCAGTGGATTAATCTTAGTCAATATGGGCAATGATCATTAATAAACTATATATAGTTAAAAAAATGTACGTTGG
>NW_015662925.1:0-849 GCF_001515625.1 Sinocyclocheilus rhinocerous
CCCTCATCAGGGAACTCCCTTAACTCAACTTTAAATCCAGGTCCCTAAACTAGGATTGACTCCTTTCACCAAAAAAATTTTTTTTTTGTCGTAAATCGTTGAAACCGATGGCTAGTCGACACCCCAGTGCGTACGGTTACCCTCACCTACGATCAACACGACACTGCCACGCGCATTATCCTGCCCAACCAAACTTTATGGATCAATGTCCCTAAGGGTTCGATTCTCCAGATTGACGATTTGGCATTGTATCACCTTACCGACGACGAGTATCAGGCCGAACTCGAAATCTCACCCTTCTTCAAACAGCATTCCTTCGTCCTCGATCCAGAATTGGAAGAAAGGATCGAAAGGATCAAGACGCAACTTATTGATTTGACTCCTGTTGATACAGCTTTAGAAGCTATCGCTCGCCTTCCGCGCCTTCCGGCGCCAATCATTCGGTCTTGGTCTGCCGCTGATACAGCGCTTTGCGTTTCTACTATTGTAGGATATGTTGTGACTCTGACACTTGCCTTCCTCCTCCACAAGCGAGTGAACGCCGTTCAAGAGTCTTTCAACAAATGCACGTCCGGCGTCCCGCGCATGTTCCGACGTGATAAAACTGACCAAGAACCTGAACCTGAACACGAGAACTCGACAAACCTGATTGAGATTACGCCTATACCGCCTCGTCGAACCTCTGACAATTAGAGCAATCTAAATGACACAATAATGATACAAGTAATCCTAAATAATGCACCCCTATGTCTTCTCAAGTTTCGAACCTGATCATTCCCAAATTACCCAAGTCCTGATTCAGTCAGTGATGGAGATGTTGTTTGTGCCTTGTGTGTGTCTGTTCTCTCT
>NW_015662925.1:1646-24458 GCF_001515625.1 Sinocyclocheilus rhinocerous
ATGTAATCTAGAATAGCCAATAAAATTCGTGTTTCATTTATAAAGAATCATTGTCTGGTGTCGTATAATTCTAAAGTCAAACCTTTGCCAAAGATCACGTTACCTCTCTAAGAGCTTACAAATTATCATAATTGTATTAACCTGTGGCCAAGGAAAATACATATAGTCAAATTGGTAATATACAATGACATTAACTTCTCGCTGGCCGAGTAGCTGATAGAGTGTAAACTATCAAATTTGAATTTAGTTTTAATCAGGTGGACCTCGAATTTTCAGATCGAGTTCTTTCAAACCTGAGCTAGAAATAAAATTAATGATTAATTCCCTTATAGAATTAACCACTTAAATTACAGTTAAGTCCCTACAATAGATAGATAGATAGATAGAGAGAGAGAGAGACAGACAGACAGACAGACAGACAGACAGATAGATAGATAGATAGATAGATCTTTCTCACCTGGCCTTGACTCAGAATGAAGATTTTGTCTCCTGGATTTCCATTTCGAATTATATAATCACCATTACTGTATTGAGACTAAGAAGAAGATGGATATGGTTATACAGAGAAAAATAAAAGCCATGGTATAAAAAAAAGCCGTACATATACTGAAAATATAGTTTTTATATCTGTATTATTATTATTATTTTTTTTTTGAGTTGTGTTTAATTGGTGCAAACAAACTAAAAGTTGGATTTGATCAAGCTATAGGCAGCGCTGTGAACGCTTCAAGTTGTTGAGTTTATTGATCACATGCTGATCATGGAACAGCAGTGAAATATGATGGTGATGCTCAGTCATACACACCTCCTCCAGTGCATCAGACACTTTCATGAGAACATCCTCTGGAAACTCACAGAGCAGTGCCACACTAAGAGACACAGACAAACCAGTGTCAGGAAACCAGGCAGCTACATTCACTAGTGTAAATCACTTTAGACTCCCCTACTCCCCTAAAGGAAATTACATCTGAGCTGCAATACTAAACTAAAAAAGTTTTTCAGTAAACTAACAAAACATACTTAATACACATAAAAATTATAACCAAATACAGATGTTTGTTTAGTTTGTTCTCAGGACTTACTATAGGATACACATGATTTGATACATTTAACTCTTAGTTTGTAGTGCAAACAAACGTTCAACGTCATTTTTATGAGTATATGAATAAATAAAACTGAATTCAGTCTAAACGCTGCATTTATTAAAATTAACATATCATGTCTTCACTGTCTAACTTCCTTATGCATTTTTGAAAAATACTGAATTTATTAACTGCACTTTCTGGTCAGCCCCGTTGTACTTTGACATTTTCCCCCGAAATACTGGTATGATCCTTCTGACATCATATTTCAGGTCGCGACATGAACATTTCTGTACAGAAGGTTCACATTTCATCTTCACCCATCAAGCTCAATAGTTCAGCTCTGTTACGGAGGAAAATATCATAGTGATCAAATACTGTTTTTGGCACAAAGCACAAGAATAATGTGTTGACAGCTTTTAAGCCATTTTTGAAATTCTAACATTAAACCCCAAAACATTTTGAATGTAACGGGGTTGCCAAACATGATTTTTTTGTCTTCTTCCAATTACAATGTGACATTTGTTACAAGGCACAATGAAACGAGTGATAATACAAGCATTTACTCACAGGCTGTTCATTTGTATTACATGCATAATGAATTATTTAGAGTTCAGTTAAAGAAATGGTTAATTAGTATTCTGCTTTGTCAACATTAGAATTCTAGATCTGCTGGCTGTCTTTCTATTGCTTGTATTCGTTGCTATTGTTTTGATTGGTTTTATTGATAGATTTTTTTTGGATTGTGTTATGTATTATTTTTTTTTTATTTGTTCTGTTTCTCTTGATTGTTTTTTATTAATAGATTGTTTTATGGATTCTTTTTGCATGTAGTTTAATCATATCTCTTTTTAGGGTGACTTGTAACATTCTGTCCAGGGATTACGGATGAAAAATAGCCTTTGGCTAATTCTGGTACATTTACAGAAATGTTTTATTAATGTGCAATGTCCCAGTTAACTAAACAAATAAAAACACTAAAAATAAATGTCTATGGTGGTTATGGCCCTAACTTAAAATGTAAAAATTCAACAGTGAAATTTTTCAAATAAAATGTAAAAATAAATAAATAAAATGTCAAAAAATAATAAACTAAATGTAATTAATTAATTACATTTCAAAGAGCTATTTAAAAATACATACGAATGCCCATGAATACAGTATGCATACATATAAATAAAAAAATATTTCCTCATTTATTTATAAAATGTATAATTCTATTTAAGAAGACAAAAGTATGTCTTGTAAAGGTCTATGTGAATATGGTAACGGTGGCATTAACCTGCGCAGGAAGTGCAAAGACTGTGTGATAGCGGCGAGTCCATTCCTCTGCATGATCCTCTGAAACACCTGACCCTCCATCACCCACAGCCTGCTGTTGACCAGAGCTGCACACACACACACACACACACACACACACACACAGCAAAGACTGAGAAGAACTGGATTTCCAACAGTCTGTGAACTAACGGCTCTTTGTTTTGGTGAAAGACAAATACGTGATTTCTCTCCTCATGGCTGTGATGGAGAGGGATCAAAGGAGAGAGCGAGACAGTGCGGCTTTGGTGGATAGACATATAAAGACAAAAAGAGAAATTGATATGGACCGTATGAACTGTATGAGACAAATACGTGTGAGATCTCTGTGGAAAACACCAGACTAGCATGGGTTGAGGCTGATCAGCGAATCTGTTCATCAGCAAACATTATCTCTAAACATTCATTAATATATTTAAGCTAACATGGGATAAATTCAATTTCCAGGGTAATATGTGAGTTGCCAGGCAATGAATATCATCTGTTTGTTCCTTATATCAGGTCCAAAGGCCCCTGTGATGTTTATATATAACGTCTTACATAAACAAAGATCTACCCACATGACGTTTTATAAAAACACGGGTCAGTTGTTTGACCGTGAGATCAAAAATATTGTATAGAAATTTAAAAAGAACAGCATTTATTCAAAATAGGAATCTTCAATATACACTACTGTTCAAAAGTTTAGGATCAGTCCTTTTTTGAAAGAAATTAATATTCAGCAAGGATGTGTTGAATTGATAAAAATACTTATATTGTTAGAAAAGATTTCTATTTTGAGTAAATGCTGTTCTTTTTAACATTTTATTCATCAAAGAATCATGAAAAAAGTATCACCGGTTCCAAAAAAAAAAAATTAAGCAGCAAAAACTGTTTCCAACATAGATAATAAATCAGAATGTTAGAGTGATTTCTGATGGATCGTGTGACACTGAAGACTGTAGGATTGGCTGCTGACAATTCAGCTTTGCATCACAGAAATAAATTATTTTTTAAAGCATATTAAAATAGAACATTTTCATTTGTAATTATATTTCACAATATTACTGTTTTTTCTGTATTTTTGATTAAATAAATGCAACCGTGATGAGCAAAAGAGGCATCTATAAAAAACATTAAAAATCTTATTGTTTCCAAACTTTTGCCGTGTGTGTGTGTGCGTTTGTGTACTCGGAAGATACTACAGCTGAATAACAATAGTGTTATTTCCTCCTAAAAAATACATTACAAAATCTACCTTGATGATAAAAAAAAATTTTTTTTGAGTAAATGTTATGAAGGATAAGCGCTAATCATTTCAGCCATTTTGTGTGCAGTTTAATATTTGCCTTTTGCACAGATATCAGTATCAGTCACTGAAAAGACTGTCGAACACTAAAATTTACAAGTCAGATTGTTTATCCATAAAACACAAGTGAATTCTTAATGAGTTCTGAAAAAAGTACTTTGTGTTTCAGGATTTCTGTCTCAGGTGACTCTAAAATACAATCAAAACTTCTCCTCCTGAATTGTGACCTGCTTCTACTAAGTTACAATTTTTCTAAAAACAAAAACAAAAAACAAATAGGGAAGTGCTGAAAATAGAGTTCACCCCCAACTCATTCTCTATCACTTCCTGAGACCCTCTTGAATTAGTAATGACACCGATTAATTGACTCTGCTGTCGTTAAGAAGAGAAATACTGCAATCTGTCTCCTCTTCTCTCCCCTGCTACCTCTGTCTACCTCTCTTTTATCTCCTGTCCTTTCCTCTGCCGGATCTCTGGGAATAGCCGAGAATTTGAAAATAATCATTACACCCCAAAAATGCAGAACTGGACTGCAATAAACATCATGAACACAGATATGACTCAGACACTGAAATGCATTTTTTTATTTATTTTTTGGTCAATTTAACTTGACCAAAAGACATCTAGTGTTATAAGGTCACACACACACACACATACACACACACACACACATATATATATATATATATATATATATATATATATATATATATATATATATATATATATATATATATATATATATATATATATATATATATATATATATATATATATATATATATATATATATATATATATATATATATATATATATATATATATATATATATATATATATATATATATATATATATATATATATATATATATATATATATATATATATATATATATATATATATATATATATATATATATATATATATATATATATATATATATATATATATATATATATATATATATATATATATATATATATATATATATATATATATATATATATATATATATATATATATATATATATATATATATATATATATATATATATATATATATATATATATATATATATATATATATATATATATATATATATATATATATATATATATATATATATATATATATATATATATATATATATATATATATATATATATATATATATATATATATATATATATATATATATATATATATATATATATATATATATATATATATATATATATATATATATATATATATATATATATATATATATATATATATATATATATATATATATATATATATATATATATATATATATATATATATATATATATATATATATATATATATATATATATATATATATATATATATATATATATATATATATATATATATATATATATATATATATATATATATATATATATATATATATATATATATATATATATATATATATATATATATATATATATATATATATATATATATATATATATATATATATATATATATATATATATATATATATATATATATATATATATATATATATATATATATATATATATATATATATATATATATATATATATATATATATATATATATATATATATATATATATATATATATATATATATATATATATATATATATATATATATATATATATATATATATATATATATATATATATATATATATATATATATATATATATATATATATATATATATATATATATATATATACACAGTATATATGCACACACATGGATAAATAAATAAACAGTTTTATAGTAATTTATGGTTAAATATGGTTATTTATTTTCTCATCGTTCAGTGAAGGCCATGCCTCATGTGTTGTAAAACATCTGTCCGCTGAGTTTAAATTAGAGTAAAACATTCAAAACATTTAACATTTAATGGGGAAATATGTTAAACCCAACCCAGTTTTCTCACGTTTTGACTTATTGCAAACATTTTTTTATTCAATTCAACCTGACTTAAGCAGCATGTCAAGCACAAAAATATTATTTTTCCACTTTTCAAGGTTCCCTCATTTTATCACAGCATAACAACATCATTTTAGAATCTAAGAAGCATGGAATCATTTTCATGGATTTTAAAGCAAGCATATTTTATTTTAATACAGTTTCAAGGCCAGATCAAGCCAAAAAGCCAAACAGGTTTGATGAGTGGGTATTATTTTTTAATCACGCTTAACTTTAAAGAGATTGTTTCCAACATATCATATGCATCTCTTTGAAATAATATAATATTATAATAATTTTTTATATATTAATAATGTAATATTGCTGCAGTGCTCATCTTGTTGCTAAACCAATTAACAATAGGCAGGTTCCACTAACATTTGACAACCACAATGTGTCCGAGTACATCTTGTCTTCATTTTGATCAGCATACTTTTTGTTGTTTTATAATTGAAAGCATTTTTCCTTTTCTTTCTTTAAAATAAATGGAATTTGATGTGATATGCTTCGCAGCTGATAGGGAACATTCTCAGAACATTGGCAAGGTTCTCTTAAAATTATGAACAGATATTCTTCCAGTAAAGTTAACTGAACATTCATTCAAGGTTATCTGCTACTTAATAATGTTGTCAAAACATTAGCACAGAAACATTATTCACCCATGGAATGTTCGGAGAACAACATTTCCATAATGTTTGCAAAATTAAATCATTAGATGTTTTGAACATTCAGAGAACATTCTGAAATTACATTTTCATAATTTCATTGGAACATTATCAAAATGTTTTTAGTGTTAGCTGGTTGATTTTTATCTTTTCTAATGCAATGGCATGCTTACTTTTTTAAGTATGACTTTAATGTCACTGTAATAGTACCTTTTCATGAATTTAAGTTAAGGTCACAAAGCACACGTTTGAAAATGCAAGTCACAGAATCTACGATCTACGAGCAACTGAGGAAACTGTGTTTATCTTTTACTTAGACCTATAGAGGCGATCAGGTTAGAGAGAGTAAAGATCAGAAAAGGAACAGAGAGATGAAAAAAGAGGAGCAAAGTAAAAAAAAAGAAAGCAATTTCAAGCTGTCACCAAACACAAGACCTGAACAAAACTGAAGAAAAGAGTTGGGGAAAGCTTGATCAGAGGCTTAAAATAAAAAGGGGCGAGAGGGAACAGATAGTCTGAAAATTCAGAAAGAGAAGCTGAGAGAAACGCAAAAATAGAAAAGGATATTGACTGAAAGACGAAAATGACACAATCAAGGCAGACACTCTCTTTAGAAGAAAAGAAAGATCTGGTAAATGATCTGACTTTATTGGATCCTCCATTCACTCTCAATCCATCTTTTTTAGCCCATTCGCTTTCTTTCAGACTTTATTGCTTGCTCTTTTTTTCATTCTATGTCTTTCTATGACCCTCTATTAAAATGAATAGGTTAAGCCGATGCCCCTGTGGCTCAGACTGGACTGAAGAGAGGATATGAAATGAGAGAGATAAGAGGTGTTGAGAGAGTCATGCTATAGGGGATACACCTCAGAAATGAAATCTATCTGATAAAGATATCTTCTTTAGGGTGGGAGAAAGACACATACAAAAGATATTTTCTTTACAAAAAACCCTTGTATTTAACATGCAACTAACATTGAGAAAGAAAGAAAATGTCATTGCCATTTTATATCTTCATTTGTAGTAATAATTGTGACTTTCTGTCTCACAAGTTCACTTTATATCTTACAATTTCAGCGTTGTTTTACACTGTAACTGTATATTTCTCAATTGTAATTTTATATTTCACAATTGCAGCTTTATTTGTAGTGTCTGTGACTTTATATCTCGTAATGTCACTTTATATGTCACACCTGCGGCATTGTTTTGCAAATGTAACTGTATTTCATAACTTTTTGTTTCACATTTAAACTTTATATTTCACAGTTGTTACTTTATTTGACATAATTGCGATTTTATATCTCACCGTGTCATTTTATATCTCACGTTTGCGACTTTGTGTTTCGCAATGTACACTAACTGTATACTTCACAATTGCGACTTTATTTGTAGTATTTGCGACTTTTTGTCTTGCAGTGTCATGTTATATGTCACATTGTGTTATGCAATGCAACTGTATATTTCCCAATTGCAACTTTAGCTAACACTTTCTATGAAGCCCGTATTTATAATACATTATAAGAGTATTCTTAAGGCATTATAATGAATGCATAATGTATTATAAAAAAACTTTTAATATGTTGTATCATCTCATGAGTAATCATAACAACAGTTTTAATGCATTATAATATTTACTTATTTGTGGTTATTGCTTTTAAGATTATGATGATTTATAATACACAATGAACACAATGCATCCACTTAACTTACAATGGATTGTATTTCCCATAGAAATAATGTATTATAAGTCTTGCAATTGTGACAGTAACTTGTTACTTTACTTAAAGCAGACAAAGACCACTTATAAATAATAACAACAACAATAACCTTTTTTTCTTAAACAGCCATAAAATCAGATATCTGGTCAGATGAATGTGTAACATGGCACATTTGATTTTAAATATATTTATTGTAATATCAGTAAGATACTTTAGAGATCTTAAATAAATAATGTCAAGATATGAGACTTATAATCCATTATAAATTAAATGGATTTAAGTTAACATGGTGTTTATTGCATGTTATCAATAATCATACTCATAAAAGTTATAACCACAAATAAGTAAGTTTTATAATTTTTTATAATTGTTGTTATGATTATTTAAGAGATGAAACAACATATTCTACGTTTTTTATAATGCAATATGCATTCATTATAATGCCTTAAGAATACCCTTATATTGTGTTGTAAAAAAAACGGCTTCATAGAAAGTGTTACTCAACTTTATATCTCACAATTATGACTTTGTGTTTCACATTGCAACTTTATATTTCACAATTGCAACTTCATTTGTTGTAATAATTGCGATATCTCGCAATGTCCCTTTATATTTTACAATTTCAGCATAGTTTCACATTGTAAATGTATATTTCACAGTTGCGACTGAATTTGTAGTAATTGCGACTTTATATCTCGCAGTGTCATTTTATATCTCACATGATCTCACATGTATATTTCAAAATTCAACATATAAGTTGCATTTTTTTAGTGTACAGCATCGGATGCAGCGACTGATAACTACAGAAGTTTCTGAAACCTCAAAAGACATCTTGTGTTATAAGGTCAGAAGGACCAACATAACAGATAAGAAAACTAACACATAAAGAGATTTAAAAACCACAACCATACGGGTTTTGCAGATCTGTCCATTCAATATGCAGTATGTTGTGTGGTGTGTTGTAGGCTGAGAATTTATATGTGGATTTTCCCGATTCCTTTGATGTTATATTCCACTGATCTCTCAGAACATGGTGGGAATACTCTGATTACCAAGACATGCTCAGAGCATCACAAGTGGAAAAAACTGACATATGTACTACTACACTCATTTGTGAATATCTTAGGTATGAGTGTGCAACAGAATAATTTTCAAAATGAGATCGTTACTACCTCAGCTGCTTCTCCCAGACAACAACAGGCATAAAGAGCAAATTGAGACTTTTTAAGTCTCCTGCTTTCTTAGACCCTTCTGAGAAAAAAGACCAAGACCTCAGTAATTTCACATGTCTCTTTTAGAGTTTTAGAAGAGATCTCAGTGTCTCAAACTGTGCTCAGATTTGCCAAGACACCAAAGTCTGCAAGTATGATTTCAAACATTCTTCCAAAATCAAATTATCAGATCTATACTATGGATGCCCGTTTCTGCCACAGAATAAAAATAAAATTAATAAAGAAAATAAAAGAAGTAATTGTGACTTTTTATCTCATAATTCAGACTTTTTTCTCCCAATTCTGTGAAAAGAAAGTCAGAGTTGTGATATAAACTCGCAATTTAGATTTTTTTTTTCTCTGAATTTTGACTTCACATCTTACAGTCCAGTTTTTGTTTTTTGGAATTACATGGAATTGTATATTTCACAATTGTCACTTTTTGTCACAATTGCGACTTTGTGTTTCACAATGTAACTGTATATTTCACAATTGCGACTTAGTAATAGCAACTTTATATCTCATAATGCCAATTTATATCTCACACTTGCAACATTGTGTTTTGCAATGTAACTGCATATTTCACAGTTGCATCTTTATTTTTAGTAATTGTGACTTTATATCTCGTAATGTGACTTATAGCGCATAATGTCACTTTATAGCTCACAATTGTGACATGGTGTTTCGCAATGTAACTGTTTTGCAATTGTGACTGTCTCATATCTTCACTTTATATCCTATCATTGCGACTGTTTTGCAATGTAACTTTATATTTTGCAATGGATATGTTGCAATTGCAACTAGTTTATTTCTAGTAATTGTAATATTGTGTTTCACAATGTTTCTTTATTTCTTATTAAAAAATATAAAAGCTTTTTATCTCACAATTTGGAATTTTTCTAACAATTCTGAGAAAATAAGTCAGAGCTACGAGATATTGACTTTCAATCTCTGAATTCTGACTTTACATCTTACCATTTATTTTGTGTCCGCCGTGAAATTCTGATATCTCGCAAGTTATTTTTTTATATCAGAATTGTGAGAAAAAAGTCGCAATTACTGTCATGTTTCGCTACTATGAGGAGCACGGAGACGAAGGAGTGAGGAGACGAGGAGTGGAATTCAAACATATAGATTTTAATGAACTTCCAGGGAACAAGGAAAACACACGTAGCAAGGGTAGACATACAGTATGCAGACCAGAACAGAGTCTGACAATTACCTTTTTTTTTCATCCCATGACGGGTTTTTTTATTCAGCTCCTATACTATACTCTAACTCTGTCAACAATTGTCTTATTTATTTAAGGAGTTGTCAGTGAAACACAGTTTACAGTTAGAGTAAATAAAAATAAAGGACTCCAATAACCATCTAAGCTACAAAAGAGCGACTTCTGAGCAATACAGTTTTCCTTCAGTGTGTTTCTCCTTTGCTGATGTGTGATAAGGGATGAAATGAGCAAGTGTGTGTGTGTGTGTGTGTGTGTTTGTGTGTGTGGATGCACATATGTATGTCAATACCTGTGACAGTACTGGAGCAGGTGTGGTTATGAATGAGGGCCTGTTCTTCGATCATCATCCCCGGCTCAATGATGTGCAGCCTCTGGCCAGCCCTGGATGCCTCCAGTTTTCCCTCTGTTAACACACACACACACACACGTCATCTACAGCTCTCAAGGTTGCCGGGAGTGACAGGTGTTGAGCAGCAATGTGAATGTCACATAGTCGATGATCTGACCCATCACAGATTAGGCACGGAGATGCTCAGAGCCCAAACAATCCAGAACATCAGGACAAATACCGGCCTCCTTTAATGAATCACGGCTGGAGTTAGCACAGCTCACAGACAGGTATTGATGAACACTTTAATGGATGGTAATAGACCTCGCTACTGCTTTCCATCCTTTTTTTCCACTTGCAACCTGGGTATTTAGACTTGCACTGACATTTTAAAACTCATTTCGCCTCACATAACCAGCAGGAATGTTTTCTTTCTGTCTTCCTAGAAACAGGTCAGTCTCACACTTCTCCTGCTACCTGCCTGATCCTGCAAACACTATGGGAGGTGCATACTAATTAATGTGCCTCAGTCAGACAGAGGAACAGAGTGAATTAGAGTCTGAAGTACACTTGTGATGTTAGTCAAGTTTTCTGGCACCAAGTACATTTTTTATGACTATTTTACACCTCTTTAGCTTTAGAATTAAACAGACTTTTATTTATTTTTTGGCTACTGTATCTTTAAGAATTCTATGTGAAGTGACCTCTTTGCTGCTTGTTCTTGATTTTAGCTGGACTAAAGCACTGGCAAAGTCTTATTTTTTTTAAATGCCATGTAAATGCTTTAGTCTAACTGAAATTGTACAATTTTTGTAAAGTCAGACTGATATATATATATATGGATATCCAGGGAACAAGGAAAACACACGTAGCAAGGGTAGACATACAGTATGCAGACACAGAACAAAGTCTGACAATTACCTTTTTTTTCATCCCATGACGGGTTTTTTTATTCAGCTCCTATACTATACTCTAACTCTATGTCAACAATTGTCTTATTTATTTAAGGAGTTGTCAGTGAAACACAGTTTACAGTTAGAGTAAATAAAAATAAAGGACTCCAATAAACCATCTAAGCTACAAAAGAGCGACTTCTGAGCAATACAGTTTTCCTTCAGTGTGTTTCTTCTTTGCTGATGTGTGATAAGGGATGAAATGAGCAAGTGTGTGTGTGTGTGTGTGTTTGTGTGTGTGGATGCACATATGTATGTCAATACCTGTGACAGTACTGGAGCAGGTGTGGTTATGAATGAGGGCCTGTTCTTCGATCATCATCCCCGGCTCAATGATGTGCAGCCTCTGGCCAGCCCTGGATGCCTCCAGTTTTCCCTCTGTTAACACACACACACACACACGTCATCTACAGCTCTCAAGGTTGCCGGGAGTGACAGGTGTTGAGCAGCAATGTGAATGTCACATAGTCGATGATCTGACCCATCACAGATTAGGCACGGAGATGCTCAGAGCCCAAACAATCCAGAACATCAGGACAAATACCGGCCTCCTTTAATGAATCACGGCTGGAGTTAGCACAGCTCACAGACAGGTATTGATGAACACTTTAATGGATGGTAATAGACCTCGCTACTGCTTTCCATCCTTTTTTTCCACTTGCAACCTGGGTATTTAGACTTGCACTGACATTTTAAAACTCATTTCGCCTCACATAACCAGCAGGAATGTTTTCTTTCTGTCTTCCTAGAAACAGGTCAGTCTCACACTTCTCCTGCTACCTGCCTGATCCTGCAAACACTATGGGAGGTGCATACTAATTAATGTGCCTCAGTCAGACAGAGGAACAGAGTGAATTAGAGTCTGAAGTACACTTGTGATGTTAGTCAAGTTTTCTGGCACCAAGTACATTTTTTATGACTATTTTACACCTCTTTAGCTTTAGAATTAAACAGACTTTTATTTATTTTTTGGCTACTGTATCTTTAAGAATTCTATGTGAAGTGACCTCTTTGCTGCTTGTTCTTGATTTTAGCTGGACTAAAGCACTGGCAAAGTCTTATTTTTTTTAAATGCCATGTAAATGCTTTAGTCTAACTGAAATTGTACAATTTTTGTAAAGTCAGACTGATATATATATATATGGATAATGAGAATGTAACTTGGCTTCATTCAGCATGTGTAAAAACAGAGTGAATTAGAGTCTGAAGTACACTTGTGATGTTAGTCAAGGTTTCTGGTACCAAGTACATTTTTTATGACTATTTTACACCTCTTTAGCTTTAGAATTAAACAGACTTTTATTTTATTTTTTGGCTACTGTATCTTTAAGAATTCTATGTGAAGTGACCTCTTTGCTGCTTGTTCTTGATTTTAGCTGGACTAAAGCACTGGCAAAGTCTTATTTTTTTTAAATGCCATGTAAATGCTTTAGTCTAACTGAAATTGTACAATTTTTGTAAAGTCAGACTGATATATATATATATGGATAATGAGAATGTAACTTGGCTTCATGCAGCATGTGTAAAAACAAACTAAAATGTACATGCATATATAGATACTTATGGAAGCTTGTTTCAGCAACAGGAAAAAAAAACATACAAATAAAATAAAAAAGGTAACTGCGACTTTTTTATCTCACAATTCAGAGTTTTTGTCTCATAATTCAGAATCGCAATTCCTAAACTCAGAATTAACTTGCAGTTCTGGGAAGGGAAGACGGAATTGTGAGATAAAAAGTCACAATTATTTTTTTTATTCCATGGCTGAAGAAAAAATTAAGAAAAACACAATATATACAGTCAATTTAGAATTCAGAGAAAAAAGTCAGACATGCAAGGAAAAAGAAAGAAGTGTCCTTTGCTCACCATGGCTGCATTTATTTGATCAAAAACAGTAATATTGTGAAACATTATTACAATTTTACAATTTAATCCTATTTTTTAAAATTGTTATAAAAATATAAAGTTATTCCTGTGATAGCAAAGCAGTATTTTTGCTGCTAATTTGCTGCTCAAGAGACATTTCTTATTATTATCGATGTTGAAAAGTTGTGCTGCTTCATATTTTGTGGAAATCATGAGATACATTTTTTCAGGATTCTTTGATGAAAGTTCAAAACAACCGCATTTATTTGAAATAGAAAGAAAAAGCATTTGCTGTCACTTTTGATCATTTTAGGATAAAAGTACAAATAAATAAATCAATCTTACTGGCCCCAAGCTTTTGAACTCCTTTAAAAAATATAAAGAAAGAATGTCTGGGTCTGGAGTTTATTTAAATTTCAGTCTGATTTTGTATTTTATCACACATTGTTTTCTCACAAACAACAGCTTTTGCAGAAAGGCTATTATTGTTCGACAGGGAAGCACAAGTATATCTGAACTAAAACCAAACCCACAACCTGTAAATGCTGTTATTCATTTCGAATGCAAAGAGGATGTTTACATAGAAGTCTTAAAAGCACAGTAGCAAAATTATATTATATTATATTATATTATATTATATTTCTGCCACAAATATTTGGACAAATGTGCCACAAATACTTCCTAAACAAAATACTGATTTTGTTTACTTTATTGGCCTTTGAACTTAGCTTTATTGCCTTGCCAAAGCACTGACAGAGCCCACTGATCTAATGGCGTTGTTGAGCGCTCCAAATGCAAACTTTGCATGCAACAATCAGGCAGCAATTGACAGCACTCTGATCTAGTGGCATACAGGCATCGTCAGATTTGACAGTACTCTAGCCCAATAATGTTGGGGGATCCAGTGGGGGCGGCAGTCATATTTCAGGGTGACCGTGCCACTCTTTATCACAACCCTGCTAAAAGTGCCAGTACGTGCGCTCATTGGCGCCCCTTCAGCTGGTGGAGCCCAAGGCGACCGCCTAGCTCGCCTATGCCTAGAAACGGCCCTGCCTGGAGGCATAACTGCACCTCGGCTAATAATGAGTGACTTTTTAGCACTGGGTTATAAGATAACCATGTAAGCACTGGGTTCTGTGAACGTTCAGACATGCTCACAGATCAACATGCAGTATGAGTACAAAGACAGCTTCTTCCATTCTGAGAGGTATTATGAGGTATTATGGTATTACGAGAGTATCTCTTTCATTCTCACACTCTTGCTCACCTTCAACTATGTATGCCTGGGCCCCATTATCCTCTTCCTGGACAACACTCACACCCTGTTTGAGCGTTATGGGATAGGCAGAATCCACCAAACAGCGCATCTGATCCCTGACTAGATATTTCATACACTCATTTTCTGCTAGAGCCGATTCTATCAGCTGCTGCGACCTGAAATAAATAAAGACACATCAAGAGTTCCATTGGGGAAATCTAGCAGTTTAGGCAACAAGAGAATGAGTTGAGATTTTAGGCAGGTTCTTACTCTTGACTCTTGCTGTAGCTGATTGGTTTGTTTTGTAAGACTAGTTTCGGCTCCAGGGTAACTGGTTCTGTTAGCAGAGCTTTTCTCCTCACTCTCAGGGAAGGAGCAGGTTGTTGACCTAAATGCAAATGAAATGAGCGTAAAGATAAATAATACAATGTTTTTATAAGATTAAAAAAGACTGGGTTGTTACCTCTGAACTCTGTGCAGCTTGCTGATGCATAATGCATAGAAAAATAAAGTGAGATTTGTTTTACCGTAGATTATTATGGCTGCACTAACGTGTTCTTCTTTCGTCCTTGACTTCATGTCTGCTGGGATTCTGTAGTTTCTCAACATTTAGAATCGTATTTAATTTAAAACTCAATTCATATAAACGTCAAATGGCAGTAAGATTTAAATCTGTGTGCATGTGTGTGGACCCATACAGATCAGATGATCAGACAGATGGCCACAATGCCAAAGAATAATAAGATGTAATTAAAAATGCATACATGTGTGAGTAGATATTTTTATTCTGTAATGGTTTGCTCTGTTTTAGTATTGGACTGTCTTTAAGAAGTGCCTTTAAGAATTGGTGCTTCCTTTAAGAATGTAAGAGAGATGGAGCAACACAGTTTTTGACTGGAGTTTATTTTGTTTGTCTAAGAACTTTCAGTAAACAGTTTAAACCTGAATGAAGACCAGAGTCAATCATTTGCTTGAAAGACTCATGAAGTATTATTGCTACTATAACTAGGGCAACCTGAACTACACTATTTACAAAGCTATTTCTATACCTGATTTAATTCGTTTAGTTGGTATAAATTGATGTGCATAGTTTGGTTCAGTGATGTTAATTATTATTTTTGACGTATAAAATCAGTTGTTTTAGATGTTACCACTTTTAGCTTACTTTAGTTTCAGCGTAGGAACGTCTAAATGCATCAACGATACATCAATATGTATCAAAAAAATGTCACTGGTGGTGTATAGGGGCTTCAAAGATTTAAGGCAACAGAAGCGACAATGCTGAGCTGACCGAGTTAACAAAGTTCAACTATACGCAAATGCGAATTGATGCAGCGACCGCCAATGCAAAAGGCAGCTGGGGCCCTGTTTACACTTGGAATTAAGATTTTGTTGGTGTTTTCCTCACACCAATCACTAGTGGACGATAAAACGTAGGAGCTTGTCCACTTTTGACTGCTTCCAGAGGTAGTTGAAAACCCACTCAACTGGATTGCTTTCATTCTCAAATTCATTCAAACAACCACAAAAGACTGCCTACTCAATTGATCTGTAATCACTGACGTGTTGTGAGAAAGCACACCAAAAATCAAACTTATCTACCTTGTACCAAAACACACACTCATTTGTTCGTAATCCGTGTAACATGGGTTCGTTTAGTCAATATTATTTGTAAAACGCACCATCCATCCTGGAAGAGTCATTTACACTGACAGTCATTTTCAGTGATCACTTATTTTCAAAGAGAGCTGACAATATCCAACTGACAAGCAACAGAGATTTTGTTGTTGCAACAAAGTTGTACAGATATGATTACCATACAGATGAGCAACTGACACTTTTTGGGATAGTTCCCTCAAAAATGAAAGTTCACCCTCATGTCATTCCAAAACTGTATGCATTTTTTTCTTCTGTGGAACACAAAAGAAGACATTTTGAAGAATAGTGGGAACCAAAAAAAAAAATTACAGGAAGGGCAGGTAATATTTTGATTAAAAATTATGAGGTCAAAATATAAATAAAACTGTATATATATATATATATATATAATATGTATGAATGTATGAATTATATATGAATATAAATATGAATTGTTCACAGTGACATGCATTGAGAAAATAAATACGAAAATAAATAAATTTGATTTCATGCTGACTCACTTGTGCCCTTCAAGTGGAGTCGGAAATACTGTAATTAGGTTACACTTTATTTTAACTTGTCCTTGTTACAGTATGATTATACAATTAAGTACTGAGTAATATAAATTTAAAATATGTACATATAAGGTTTAGGGTTAGTTGCATGTAATACTGCATCATTTACTGTTATTGCTAGTACATCTAGCATGTAACTCTCTAAAATAAAGTAATTAAGTGTAATTTAGTGTAATTAAGTTCTCTGAACACATCAACGAGCAAGCAAAGTCTTATTTAAAGGTGAAACTCTCATTCTAGATTGTACACAAGTAGCTGAATTGAAATAGGCTATGGAGGAAATGCTGATCTATAATATAGATAATATCATATATCTATATGTATATAGAGATCAGTGAGCGGAAAGCAAGTAACAAATGGAGTTAATCCCTCAACTTTCACAATTTGCTTGACATTTAGTTGTGATATAGGCTACTGTGTATAAATAATAAGTGATAGAAATGAATTATCATCATTTTAATTCAGATGTAGTTATTTGGGGTTATTGTTGACAATATAATTATTTTGATTTGTTTATGCTTCTTCCATGTTAGCCTAGTGGAATTTCGCCGGAAAAAAGTCCATTGACTATTCTTAATAGGATAGCAATGTATGAAGAATTGCCTGCGCTCTCGATCGAAATGGCTGGATTTGACACAATTGCTGATTAACGTTAGCGACAACTACGTGCGTGACCTCCAGTGATTTATCGCTTCCAAAATAAAAGTTTTTGTTTACATAATATATGTGTGCGTACTGTGTATATTTATTATGTATATATAAATGCACACACATGCATGTATATATTTTGAAAATATTCACATGTATTTTCATGCATATTTATTTATAAATATATTTAATATATAAACAACATATTTTTCTTAAATATGTACATGCATGTGTGTGTATTTATATATACATAATAAATATACAGAGTACACTCACATATATTCTGTAAACAAAAACTTTTATTTTGGAAGCGATTAATCGCGATTAATCGTTTGACGGCACTAATATAGCCTCTCTCTCTCTCTCTCTCTCTCTCTATATATATATATATATATATATATATATATATATATATTACTAGTCAAAATGTATTTCTGACAAATAAAATGAAGCGGTTTTCCGTACCAGCCGCTGAGAGCCGCAGACGGTCGAGCTCCCCCCCCAGGCGGCGGATCAGATCATCTTTAGCGTCCAGCTCGAGCTCGAGCTCGTCGATGAGAGCGTCTCTCTGCCGTAACTCCTCAATCTTCAGCTGAAGTGCGAACTGAAGATCTCTGAGAGTCCCCATGAGCCCTGCGCGAGGGGACACAGAGAGGGGCTGATGGGTGCGTGCGTTTATGTGAGATAACTGGACAATTCTACAGAATGAAATTAACGGCAGACAAAACTGAAGTTGCTCTGAGATGATTTAAAGAATCTCCAAAGCTCATCAACTGTATTAGCCTATCGAGTCGCAGTCAGCGCTGCATATTAATCCAAACAGATTAAGCCACGACAAAACCAATTTATTATTATTATTTTTATTTCTTTACACACTGCATTGACAATAAGCGATGGGCTAACCGAGAAGACATTTACCTGAAAAATATAAGCAAGGAACATGGGACTTACAAACAGACCGAAGGCAATAAATATCCCCTCTGGAATGACAGAGCTGGTCAGCTTTAGGAATACTGAAGACATCCAGAGTGTGAATGTTTGAATCATGCCTTCGCCGCACGAGCGCTGATCTGACACAGAGCGAGAGAGAGAGAGAGAGAGAGGGAGAGAGAGAGGGAGAGCCACGCTATGATCAATGTTCAATGTTGACGAGTTGCATAAAACAATGCAACAAAATAAACTGTTTTCATTGCATTCAAGCTCGGTTGCACTAAATATGATTTATCAATGACTATGCCGACAACATGTAGCATTATAGCATAATTTCTAAAAGAAAAATAGGACAGTAATTTTCAAAAATGTGCTTCTGGCTCGATTACTTGATCTTACAAAACACAACATTTTAATAATGACTAATATGTTGTTGTTGGTTTGTGTTGTTTGTGTTTTATAGGCATAAAGTTAGCTATGCTAATAAATAATACAGTTTTAGTCGTTTTTATATATTCGCGTGAATGGGGATCATTTTGACAACATTGTCATCTGAGCAGAAAAATATATCAAAAACACAAAGGAAAACCTTTTCTGCTTTTAATGCAATTATACCCTCAATCAGTTACTGTAAAAAAAAAGAAAAAAATACATATTTAATGTAGTTTTCGTCACGACCTGTCAATTAACTACTAAAACAGTCACTTCTTTTTGGACCCAAGTCAAAAAGTCCACTGTCCACATTTGCAGGAGTCATGAAAGTTGCACAGGTGCATTCAATTTCACCAAGCTGAGTAAACGGTTGTTAAAAACACTTCATTTGCAGACCTTTTTTTTCAGGTCATTTCAAATTTAGATTCAGAATCTGGATTTGGAGAATTATGGACGTGACTGAAAGTGAAGTGGTTCTGTTTCCATCAGTTTTTCACATTTATAAGAAAACTATAAATATAGCCTACTTGTGTTATTTTTCCTTAACTAGTTAAGAGCAACACCCAACCTAAAAGCAGATTTCATTGGTCAACTCGGTTGTATTCACCTGTTCAGATTTCAGAGTTAAGTCATTAAGTTAAACACTAATGCAGTCAATTAGGGTGTGCTACACTCTAAAAAATGCTGGGTTGTTTCAACCCAACTTTGGGTCAAATATGGACTAACCCAATTATTGGGTTACATTTTTAAACTAAATTTTTAACCCAAAAGTTGGGTTAGTCCATATTTGACCCAAAGTTGGGTTGAAACAACCCAGCATTGTTTGAGTGTACCAATGCTGTAGTGTACGTTTACACAATGTACTACAAAACAGAGAAGCTTTTCCTTTGCAATTTTTGAAAAGTTTAATGTACAGATGACAACGTTGTCAAAACAATCTGCGAAAACTACTAAAAACACTGGATTATGCATGCCGGTATAGTTGGAAATGTCACCGCTGGCCTGGCATATATTTATTAATGCTCAAAAACAATACAGACAGTAATAGATAACAATGGTACATGTCTGAACAAGTAATATGCATCCGCATGACGTCACCGTTGCACAAATTTGCATTTTTATATGGAGATGTTCTCGTTAACCATAGTTTTCAGGCCCCCAAAACGTCAAAGTGCATAAAAAGCTTTCAGTTTTTAGTTGAAAACATTGTTGTGTGAACACCCCTTATTTACACCACAACGATTTACTACAAAAAAGGTTTTTCCTTAGCATAGGCTTTAAAAAGTTTCACACACAGATGACAACGTTGTCAACACAATCCCTGTTCACATGGATCCGCAAAAACAAAACAAAAAAACGCTGTAGGCCTATTATGTATGCCAGGCCAGTAGATGGCGACGTTACTTCGAAAGAAACTTACACATGTCTATAGACTGAATAGTAATATGCATGCACATGACATCACCGTTTTCACAAATTTGTGTTTTTTACACAGAGATAATACTGTTTTCATAAACGTACAGTTTGAAACCCATTTTCAAAAGTTCGCATTTTCCGGCCCCCAAAATGCTGTTGTCATGTAAATGAACGGCCAAAACGCACAAAAAGTGTTCAGTCTTTAGTTAAAAACGGTGTTGTGTAAGGTTAGGGTTATTTGTTTCAGTTTTATGTAGACAGTCAGCACTGTGATTGATATGAGCAATGAAATCTTTCAATGAAATCAGTCGGCTGCGGGCATGGTTTGCGCTTCAGGAAAAAAAATTAAAAAGTCAGGCATTTTACGAGGGGCAGGTCATCTCATGGAGGCCGCCATGTACAGATATGAAGACTTTTGCATGATGCTGCACCACCAGAGTGCATCAGCACTACATAAACAACAACAACAACAAAATCTGCATAAAGTGGAATTATTGCAAGAGCAGTTTACTGCATAAGATGCAGTGTGAAGTGTGATGTTAAAAGTCACTTCTTAATACCACAAGTCACCATCAACCATCAGAGCACCATAATCACCCAGCAACAGAAAAAGGAAATATATGATTTGTTAAAAATATATTAGAGGGCGGGGTTTTATCTGTTGTCCCGTGTGTTTGCCCTCTTCCGTATTGCAGCGTTTTGTGTTCAGACAGAGAGTATAGCAGACCAGACGTGAACTCGACGGACGGACAGAGTATGCTGCACCACCAGAGTGCATCAGCACTACATAAACAACAACAACAAAATCTGCATAAAGTGGAATTATTCCAAGAGCAGTTTACTGCACAAGATGCAGTGTGAAGTGTGATGTTAAAAGTCACTTCTTAATACCACAAGTCACCATCAACCATCAGAGCACCATAATCACCCAGCAACAGAAAAAGGAAATATATGATTTGTTAAAAATATATTAGAGGGCGGGGTTTTATCTGTTGTCCCGTGTGTTTGCCCTCTTCCGTATTGCAGCGTTTTGTGTTCAGACAGAGAGTATAGCAGACCAGACGTGAACTCGACGGACGGACAGAGTAACAGAGATCAGGGACATTAGGGTGAAAATCATGTTTAAACTAGCTGTAGTCGCTCTTGTGCTTCTCAGCGCCAGCTGTTTTGCCAAACAATGTAAGTAGGCCTATAATGAATCTGTTTTCTGACGCAGGCGTTCTTTGCTACTCTTCTTACTATGGTTTTTATTTTTAGTAGCCTAATTGTTGTTCATTTTATTTTTGATAATATTTTATATTTCCATGGTTTATACAGTCTTTATCAAATCCTACGTTTGAATCCCTCATTAGTTTAAAAAAATATATATGTACATGTTTTTTTAACCTATATAGCGTATGACGTACTTTCAGCTACTGGAGAATACGAAGGATAAAATCCTTTAAATTGTTCAAAACATAACAAAACGTTGAAAAACGTATATTTGTCATTTTAAAAAGCTTGTGAAAATCTGTCCAGGGAATTCAAACATATCTAAGACGTTTGTTTGTCTGAAATCCCCGGAACATTTTACTTTCACTTTCACTTTGCGGGGAAAATCCTCAAGATAACGTTACTGAAAAACTGGTTTTTACTGGATATTAATGGTTGGTAGTTATAAAGTCACATTAATATGACACATGATAACATGTTATTTAATCAAGTTTTTTAGTTTCTGTAAGAAACGATTCTTGTGTTAAAATTACAGTTATAATGAATACAAAAATAAACAACCAGGCCTAATAGCCTACTACTGTACATGGGACAAAGTCGAGACGTCCCATTGTGGTGCCTGCATCAAATTAAAATGACAAAAGTACTTTATGTATATACAGAGAAAGCATATTAAATCCAAGTAAAGTGGTTTCTTTTGTGAAAATAAAATGTCAAAGTATGGGTGAAATAGGCTAATGTTCCATCGTCATTCAGTGTAACAGATATATGTAATATATTTACTTATTAAAATTGAAAATATATGTATATATATATATATACTGTATATATATATATATATATAGTGACAAAGATTAGTAAAAATTTAAAATGACAAAAAAATACTGTTTTTGGGGGCTGCACTGTGATCCTTGAATAGAGTCTTGAATGTCATCTAATGAGTCTTGTTTTAAATATACGTTATATGAACTAACTATACACTGAATTACACTTTAGTGGGTGTCTTCAGTAAATCATGGTAATAATGTATTCTAGTCTTTTT
>NW_015662925.1:24597-28267 GCF_001515625.1 Sinocyclocheilus rhinocerous
AATAAAGTGGTTTCTTTTGTGAAAATAAAATGTCAAAGTATGGGTGAAATAGGCTAATGTTCCATCGTCATTCAGTGTAACAGATATATGTAATATATTTACTTATTAAAATTGAAAATATATGTATATATATATATATACTGTATATATATATATATATATAGTGACAAAGATTAGTAAAAATTTAAAATGACAAAAAAATACTGTTTTTGGGGGCTGCACTGTGATCCTTAAATAGAGTCTTTAATGTCATCTAATGATTCTTGTTTTAAATATACGTTATATGAACTATTGTTACACTGAATTACACTTTAGTGGGTGTCTTCAGTAAATCATGGTAATAATGTATTCTAGTCTTTTTTTTCCTCCGAAAAAAAAAAAAAAATTAAACAGGACACATTCTAATGTACGAACAAAAAATTAAAGCTGTATTTAACTTTTATTGTTTTGATGCTTGAAAACCCCTTTTCATCTTTGACCCACGTGCATGCATTAATACATAAATAAATACATAAGACGAATAAAACATAAGGACAAAGACAATAAACATTTCCAAATGCAGTACATGCAATACAATATATAAGAATGAACAGTATTCAGATATTATTTAGAACAACAATTTTTCCATTTGTATTGTTTCTAGCTGACCCAAAAGTGCAGGTGTACAGCCGCAACCCTGGAGAGTATGGGAAGAAAAACGTGCTGATCTGCTACGTCAGTGGCTTTCACCCCCCTGACATCACCATTGAGCTCCTGAAGAACGGGCAGGAGATCCCGGGCAGCCAGCAGACCGACCTGGCCTTCGAGCAGGGCTGGCAGTTCCACCTGACCAGGCATGTTGATTTCACCCCCCAGGCTGGAGAGGAGTACAGCTGCAGAGTCCGACACATGGGCAACACAAAGACCTACACATGGGGTGAGAACAGATCTCAAGTCTTTATCTTGATTTTCATTGTCGGTAAAGGTCAGAGATGTTGGTTTATTTAGGAGCTGTTTGAGTATTTCTCACTTTCTTAGACATCTGTCCATTGGATCATGGCGATTAATTCCTCTCTTTCATGTTGTATTAAAGTTTTAGGACTCGTTAAGTAGTCACCTAACACATTTTAATTATCATACAAAAGTGAACAAAATGTCCTTAAAACCAAATGTTTGAAAGGAATAGTAATATTATGAACCACACAGACCCAACAATATGCAAAATGATGACATCATTAATTGTAATCATTAACTAATTAATAGTCATCTCAAATCGTTACCAGTCTTTGCCACTATCCTTCAAATCACTAGGCTTTACTCATTTGTGACAAGAAGTTTTTAATCATTTAAAATATAATATAAGTATATTCATTTTTACATAAATATATCTGTTATGTTATGATTGATCATTATTTGACCCATATATTTTTGCATTTTCACAAAAGTATTTGAAACATTAAAGTAGACATTTTACTTGCATTTAATATACTTTCTTATAATATATATATATATATATAAAGACGTCCCATTTTGGTGTCTGCATCAAATGAAATTTACAAAAGTGAGTTTACATGCATAGAAATTCTTTATTGTTTGAATTTTGGTTTCTAAATGTCTCTTGAATCTTGAGGATTTCAGCCAACAATTCACTTCACAAAGCACATGATACCAATGAAATGAAATGATTATTTTTGAATGAAATCAGCTCCGATCTATAGATGACACTAATGTTTGTTCGTTTTCTCTCTCTCTCGTAGAACCTGACATGTGAACAACAGTTCATTCTCTCCAGCTATTCTCCAAAACTTCAAACCTTTGCTTTGATTTCATTATGTAATTTAGGGGTGTCCAGTCCTGCAGAGTTCAGCTCCAACACGCTGCCTGGAAGTTTCTGGGAACTCTGAAGACCTCGATTAGCTGGTTCAGGTGTGTTTAATTGGAGCTAAACTCTGCAGGACAGTTAGCAGACCAGCATCCTGCAGCGTTTAACTCCAGCACTAATGAAACACTCCTGAACCAGGACCGGACACCTCTGCTTTAGGATATGCTGACTGTGTTGTTTAGACGGCAATATGTTTTCTTATACAGGATGAAGAGAAGCTTCTAACTTTTGATCTGTTTCAGTTTCTGTGTCAGGGTGACTGATGGAGAATATTCACTATCTGCCTGCAGTATATATCAGCACATTTCTAAAAGCTTGGGTGTGGGATTTCTTGCCTTGGTTTAGTCTTCACAACTGCAGCACTTTGACATATTAATGTCTTTGCATATTACTTATTAATGTTGTTTTATGTGCATATTACATATCAATGTGTTTAAAATGAGTTTGAAGATTCAGGAGAGGTGTCTTTTCGATTTAAGGTGCATCATTTTTGCAGTCACTGGTTCAAACATATTTTTAGTGTTTAATAGCCTATAGCTTCCAGCAGACAATGCTTTTGGAAAGATTTAATGTCCCCGTAAATAAATCAGAGGTTCGCTGTAAAAATCAGTGAAAAAAGTTTAAAAATTTGAATGAACATTTGTATGAACATCACTGACTCTATAATTTATAATGTCTTGTAATTCAGTTCAATAAAACAATTTTCCTTAGTAATCATGCGTCTTTATTCATGTGTGTCGTGGCCTTGATCTGTTTATTAAATTCTAAAATTAAATTCTAATCCAGAATCTGAGTTTTATGGTCTCTTTAACAAACTGCAGTCTGTTGCCGTCTATTTGATACGTTTTTGTTTTCATCCCCCCACACTGGAGGTCTCCTGTCCTCTTTGGTGTACCTTATAGGCGCCAAATATGCAAGAGTCTTTCTTTGTCTTTTTCTGTATATTTAAAAATGTTGTCAGAGTTAACTGTATTTTATTGAAAATAAAAATGTTAGTATTCTTTATAAAAATATTTATATTGTTTATATAAAATAATTATTTGATTTGATCTGATAGGTTAAGTTATTAAAAAACACAGCCTGGTCATTGGTCTGGCTGAGGCGCAACATTCCCCGCGCATGCGCAGATCCAGTGTAATCGACGTCATGTCCGTGGGTAACGTCGGCTGATAGTTCACGAGTGTTCAGCAAGATAATTATCTATTCTTTATTTTGTGTTTAATTTGATAAATGTAAAGATGATTCTTACAGTAAAGCCACTTCAAGGAAAAGAGTGTAATGTTCAGGTAAGCGTGAGTGTCGTGAGGAGTTTTGAGGCGCTAATAGGGCTGTTAGCTGCTTTAGCATAGCGCTGTGCTGCCGCTTTCTTTTCATCGTGCTGTTGTGTGTTCTGTTTATTATGTCCATAGATAATGATGCATGCACTTATTTCTGCTGTAGCTCATTAGACATGATTTACACTCTCCAGTTGTTTTGTCCACGACATACAGTAGTAGCTTGTCACCAAACCTATTGAGTTGCTTACCTATATGAGAACCCTGATTTTTGTTTTGTTTTGTGGTTTTGTCTAATCTAAAACTAGAGAAAATCGGTGCTTGAAATAAAATAAACATTAACAGCAATTGCCAAAAAAAAAAAGAAAAACTACACAACCGGTCAAAAAGTTTAGAATAATAACGATTATTAAAAAAAAAATTATTATAATTTTTAAATCAAGTATTATAAATTGCCAAAAAAAACTACACAACCGGTCAAAAAGTTTAGAATAATAACGATTATTAAAAAAAAAATTATAAAAATTATTATAAT
>NW_015662925.1:36693-41406 GCF_001515625.1 Sinocyclocheilus rhinocerous
AGACACCCAGATCAAATGAAAGAGTTCAAGCAGGTAAGTTTCATTTCATCCCATACATTGATTTATTTGAGGCGCCCGCCACAATATCAAAACTCGCCGTCACAAATAGATTTTCCAAAAGGCTTTGACTTCGTTGAATAAACATGAGCACTGTACGTGTCAAAGTCTAAACTCGGTGCGGGTGTTTTTATATCACTGTATTTCTGAAGGAAACCAACTGTCTTCAGAAAATTATGGATGTCATTTTCATTTCATCTTGCCTGTAATGCCTGAGCAGCGTTTGTGAGTGCAGCGCTTATTTGATTACAGCCGTTACTGGGGAAACCTCGATCTCTCCCGCTCTACAAGCGCCTCCTGCTGGCAGAGAATGGATTTGCATATATATGCCACCACAAATAGAGAGCAAGTCTGAGGGAAACACCGCTTCTGTTACGAATATTATTCAATATTTTAATTTGAATGTCAGATTGAAATGAACGCTGTTATAAGAGTAGTTAATCATTAGCATAAGCGCGGCTAACGCTAGTATAATGAGCATTAGAATTAAGTTTCTTTATTAACTATTTAATGATCCTATAACTTTTATTAGGGTAAAAAAAAAACAGGAGGACATGATGATATTAGGGCTGAAACAATTCCTCGAATACCTCGAGTAACTCGAATACAAAATATTATCGAGGCAAATTATTTACCATTATTACTGACGCACAACCCTAAAAACACTGGACCAGACCATAGACGATAGACTGTATAAAAACAGGGACCAGACTTTAAAAAAAAAGTGCTGGACATATTTAAAACCGTAAATCAATATGGTGGCTAGTTATAATGTCCCTACGTTAGCTATGTTTTGTGAAAGACTAAACGCCATTGTGCATAAAAATACCACAGAAAGAAAGTTAGTCAATATCACATGAAGAGTGCCAGTTTTCACCTCTAAAATCAGCATGATTACAAATGTGATTTTATTCAACAGTTCAATAAACAAGAAGGTAATATTATGAGACTTACGTTTAAGACACTATATTGCCTGTTTTTGCTTTATTTTGGCAACAAAAAAATTCTAAACACAGCCACAGCGCTGTTTTGCGTCTCTGTGCAACATGACGGCGTTTCGTTCCTGAATGAATCAACCGTTTAAATGATTCGGTTCAATCGCAACGACTCGCTTATTAACAGTGACTTGCTGCCACCTGCTGGCGGTTTTTTCATTTTAAAAATAATTTTAAATATCAGTATTCAAATTTTATGTTTAAAATATCAAAACATTATTTATGCATTTGTAACTGCAGGTTAAATGCATTCATAATAAAAATTAATTTTTTAAAAATGAAAACAAATTAGTTGTTTATTTTAAGAGATATATCTTATTATCTCTTGTATATTTAGTATTGCTCTTTAATAAAGAAAAATTACTTCTTATTTGACAATACTAATATATATATACTGTATATATCTGTTTTTCTTATTTTAATTTCAGTTGTAGTTTTAGTAATGTAGTACTTCAGGTTAAACTTATTTTTGGTTTTCATTTGTTTTTGTTTTTTTTAATATTTTCAGCTTTATTTCAATGAAAGAAAATGATTTTTAATAGTTTTTGTGAACAATAACAACACTGCTTATGATTTCCTCAGTCTTTAGAAAGCAGAATCAAATAATATTAAATTTGTTAGATATGTAAGAAATGAGCACTGTAAAAAAAATGATAAAATCATTGGTCATGATTAGAATATTGGCACATCTTTTTGTATGTAATAAATAATAGGTAATAAGAACCGAGGTTAATATCTTTTTTTCTTGTTGTCAGGATTATGAACGCTCGCTCAGACAGCTGAGTCTGGATGACATTGAGCGTCTGGCCAGTCGTC
The DNA here is from genome assembly GCF_001515625.1 of Sinocyclocheilus rhinocerous. Classification (NCBI taxonomy): domain Eukaryota; kingdom Metazoa; phylum Chordata; class Actinopteri; order Cypriniformes; family Cyprinidae; genus Sinocyclocheilus; species Sinocyclocheilus rhinocerous. The sequence goes on from NW_015662925.1 coordinate 38,562, forward strand.
TGCTGCATCCAGAGACAGAGGGCATGGATACCTCATACATGGACTGAAACACACTAAACTGATGGAAACACTCCAGCTGCAGTGGACCAGCCCGCGGTCAGGGAGTGGGCTGTATTTCATATGGACTTTTAGGGGCCTCTCTGATCTTCAAGAGGCCACAATGCTTACCGTTGCTTTCCCATCAGAGGAAACCAGAGGTGCTTTTAGTGCAACTTTGTAAATATTGTGTGCAAATTATTAAATTACAATTAAAAAAAGTGTTCTTTATCAGTTTTTTTTATTTTTTATTTGGAATTAACAGCCAGCTTGGTTTTAAATGCATCTTTATTTTTTTGGTTTTGGTGTCTTACATTTGGCCCAAATAAAAATTATGCCTGAATTTATTATAATTTTTTTTTTGCATTTTGGCATATATAATTGAGGAGCTCCTAGGTTGAGTATGGGTATATATTAATGAATACAAGCATAACATGTAACTATGTCCAATGGCAAATCAAAACACTGAGTTAAGCATGACGTAACCTCATTAGTGTGCTTCTCACATTTACATACTCAACAGCTATATGTGCAAAAACGTACATCTTTTGTAAACCATTATAACTGGCATGGTTGAAATATGTTACAGAAACAATCAAGTGGCTTAAAACACTTTCAGAAGTCCTTACAGTCCAACTAAGACTAAAATATTCTCAGATTTAATGTTGAAGTCAACCTAGAAGATCCCAGTACCCTCATGTCCAAGTTAATACACTGTTAGCACATCCTTACTCACTTATGTATATTGACACTAGTAGGGCTGGGAGATGAGTGAAGAAACCAGTTTGATATTTTTATCTTTTGACAATAGTCATTTGCCCTGATTTATTTATTTATCTAGAGAAACTATCATTTCAAACAAACAGCAATTTTGTGAAGTGGATTTTAAATGTCTAAAGTAAAAAATAAAATCCATGCATGTTTTCCATACCTTTTCCCTACATAGACACGGGTAAATATATTTAATAATTTTATATATGCAGACACTAATAAATAAAACAATACCTACTTTTTTAATTTTAAAACATTTGAAATTATGTGAAACTGGGATTTCCACGATCATTTTTGAGTGATAAATCAAATTAATATAACTGATCTAAAGAGCTCCAAAGCCATTTCTGCATGTTTATTTTACTGAGAAGCTATGGTGTAAACAAATGTTGGTTGATTTTAAATGGCAGATAAAATATTTTATTAATATTGTTATATTTCCCAGCCCTATTACATATGCAATGTTTTTAAATGAATATTCATTCAGCATAGGAGTGAAACAGGCATTGATAACAATAACCAATAGTACAAATTAAAAAGGCACAATGAACTAGCAGAGCAAAGGATAATTTCTGAGAAAAGAAAATCAGACAGTGGGGAATTCTCGGACAGCTGTAGTGATAGCAGAACTCGTAATAAATGTAATGTCAGAGGTTCCTGTTCCTCAATAGTTCATACCACACGTTTACTTGGAGTTCAGCAAGAAAATGGATGTTCGGCTTTCACACGTGGCATTTGATACCCTGGAGGTTTCAAAGGAGGAAAAGGGGAGGACGGTCGCTCGAACAACAGGCCTGGATCTTTTCCATCTCGCTTTCTTCCTTTCCCGTGTTGGCTCTTTCTCTTGCCGTCCCCAGTTTAGTCTTTCCTTCAGCAGTTGCAGCCATCACTGCTAGACACCGGTCTGTCGTTTCTTAGTTTAATCTGGTCAGGGAAATCATACGTCTCCACTGACTCCTGAAAGTTCAATTCATTTCAGATTTAGTGTTTACTTAATGACAAATCCCAGCCAATTAAATACATTCCTAAAAATAACGGTTGTTTATTGGCATTGATGGTACCTTCCATGAAGAACCTTTAACATCCATGGAACCTTTCCATTGAACAAAAGGTTCTTTATGGTGGAAAAAGTTTAGATTGTTAAAATGTCCTTCAGACAAAGAAAATGGTTCATTTAAAGGTTCCAAATTGGTTTTTCAAACCTTTTTGTAACCTTTAATTTTAAGAGTGTAGAATTTTTTCGTTCCACAAAAAGGTAGTGGAAAAGTTTATTTATATTTTTAAAATATTCTTCAAACGAAGATTCGCTGAAAGGTTCTTTGGCATTATTTACTCACCCATGTAGGGGTGTGCGATATATATCGTCTGCGATAACATTGTAATTGTTGTTTTAACAATGTGCGATTAGACATTATCGAGTATTTTACAAAAACCTTACAAAACACACCTACAGAGCGCACGCATACATTACGAGAAGTCTAGACTAGTGCATTTAGATGCGCATTTAGAGTGTTCTTTCACTGCATGATTCAGTCTATTAAAATACATTTAGAATGATCACAAATTCAAGACATGGGGGCAGAAAATTTATATATTTATAAGACTTAATATAGTTAATCAATTTCAAACGAAGAGTGCCGTTTTTTTCTCCAAAAATTACCATGATTACAAATGTGATTCTTGATTTCAATAAACAAGAAGTTAAGTTAGAGACTTACATTTTAGACACGATATTTCTTGTTTATGTGGTATTTCGACAACAAAAAATAATTCCAAACACAGCCAAAGCACTGTTTTGAGTCTCTGAGCAAATAACGGTGTTTCATTCCTGAATGAATCAACCGTTTAAATGATTCGGTTCAATCGCAATGACTCGCTTATTAACAGCGACTTGCTGCCACCTACTGGCGGTTTTAATTTCACATTTAAAGTATCTTTTTATTATTTAAATTATTAAAAATATCAGTATTCAATGTTTTATGTTTAATATATCAAAACATTATTTATGCATTTGTAACTGCAGGTTAAATGCATTCAT
>NW_015662925.1:41510-50983 GCF_001515625.1 Sinocyclocheilus rhinocerous
GTGTGTAAATACATCTAAATGCCACTTCAGATGCGGATTCTGTGTTTCCTCTGCATTGCAAAGATGAATTTTGTTGATACTGATTTCATAATTCACTGATATGGACACTTTTAGAAAAAATGGCTTTATAAAGGTAAAAATGCCCATGAAATGTAAAAATCTGTTTAAACTTATTGGAAAAGATTAATTTCTTATCAGTGTGAACTGACCACCATACAGAATATGAAGAATATCAAAAACTTTAGGAGTCAAATGTTCATGCTACACTTCTCCATACAATGAAAGCTGCAGCTCGAAAAAGAGCCAAGAAACGACAAGTGCCAGAAAAAAAGTTCATATGACTGATTTACATATTACTAGTAGTTACATATTATTAAGTTACTATACTCCATTTCTTCCGGAGTCATAAAATAGCTTTGTGAGACAAAAACAGCAATATTTAAGTCTAATATTAAAATGTCCAAAATCACGGACGTTAAATTCATTTCATACAGCATATCAGAATATTTGCAAATTAGATTTTAAAGGCAGAGGGTAATAATTATAGTGAAAAACTTAGTAATGTACCGCTGTTTGGCGAATTTTTGCTTTGAGGGCGAATTATTTCCTCATGCAGATTTCGCAACGGGTTCACACTTGTCACGTGGATTCATCGAATTAACCAGAAGAAAGCTGCTTGTTTTGAAAGGGACTTCTGTGTGAGCTGTGCTTCTTACGTCACTTATACTATTGACAATATACGATTTTGACAAATTTTGCTAATGTGACTGCACTTATGACTTATTGGATTGGAGAACATTTGGAATGTAGCACAAGTTGTACAAGCTACTTGTATGGAGCTTTTTGTATTGAAAAGAGCAGCGTGAACATTCTGCTAAACGTCTCCTTTTTTGTTCTATGGAACAAAGTCATAGCTTTGGGGAGTAAATTGTTTCAATACACAATTTTCATCTTTTTAACAAGGTGATAGATTACTGATTATTGTCTTTTTTCATCTGATATCAAACAGGATCTTGCTGAAAGTGAGATATATGGAACAATTAGATTTTGTTGAATCGTATTTCTGAAATTGATCTGAAGACGGGTATACACAACTTCCAGTACCTGTTTAAGTGCATTGCGAGCGATAGTTTGGAAGGCCTGCTCCACGTTAATGGCTTCTTTGGCACTGGTCTCAAAATAGGGGATGTTGTTCTTACTCTGACACCACGCTTGAGCTCGCTTTGTCGTTACCTGTTCAAAACAGAAAGGATTTGGGGATGAAATGATGAATTACATCTACAAATGGCTTATATATTATTTTATTAAGTCACTTAATATTCTCTTGATAGACAATGTTCCCTGTTCTAATTTTGGCTATTTGCCTATTTTTGAGATTATTGGCCAATAATGGTCCTTTCACATAGACTACCATTAAATTTTTTTTATTTATTTTTTTTATTAAATTGATCAAAAGTGATAGTAAAAGTATTTATAATGTTGCAAATGCTGTTTCACATAAATGCTGTTCTTTTCAACTTTCTATTCATCAAAGAATCCTGAAAAATAAGTTAAATATGAAGCAGCACAACTGTTTTTAACATTGATAATAATCAGAAATGTTTCTTGAGCAGCAAATCAGAAACTGAAGACTGGAGTAATGATGCTGAAAATTCAGCTTTGATCACAGGAATCAATTACATTTTAAAATCTATTCAAATAGAAAATTATTATTTTAAATTGTAATCATATTTAATAATAGCTGCTTTAAACATTAAGATGTTATTAAGCACTATACAAATTAAATGAAAAAATAATAATACAAAATAATGCAAAAGATCGTATTATTCATAAAAAAATAAAAAAAATAAAAAAAACATTCTTTTTGGGGTAAAGTACCCAGACATTTATTTAGTGATTCACCCATACAGGAATTACACTTCCATTCAAAAGTCGGAATTATTTATTTATTTTAATGATTTTGAAAGAAGTTACTGACCCCAAACTTTAGAACGTTAGTGCACATCTCATTATATTATCCATATCAACCATTCAAAACACACAATGCTCATGCATTCGTTCTACTCATTTGTAACTCTTTAAAACCAAGGCGTTTTTAACCATACCAGCTCTGGTCTGCACACTGACCTGCCGGTTCTCCAGGTCGATTTTGTTGCCCAGCACAACAAAGGGGAAGTTCTCTGGGTCACGAGGACTGGACTGAATGAGAAACTCATCCCTCCAGCTGTCCATAGTCTTGAATGTAGTTGGTGCCGTGACGTCGTACACCAGCACGCAACAGTCCGCCCCTCTGTAGAAAGCCACGCCCAGAGACTGAAAGCGCTCTTGTCCCGCCGTGTCCCAAATCTTGAAGAAGAAAACCGAATTATTTACAGTAAATAACAAGAAGTTGATTAACAACACTTTCATTTTTGCCACTATGTTATTTGCCTTTATTAAAGGGACAGTTCACCCAAAAATGAAAATTCTGTCATTATTTAGTCACCCTGTGTGTAACAGTTGCTGGTCCCCATTGACTTCCATAGTACTTCTTTCCATACTACGGAAGTCAATGGCTACCAGCAACTGTTTAGTTACCCACGCATTCTTCAAAATATCTTATTCTGTGTTCAGCTGATGAAAGAAACACATACAGGTTTGGAACAACTAGAGGGTGAGTAAATGATGACAGAATTTTCATTTTTGGGTGAACTATCCCTTTAACAATTTAGAACAGCCTCTTGTACCTTATTAATAATAATAATGACACTAATAAACATACAAAATTTGGTGTCTATTCTTGTGTTGTCCATTTGGCAAAGGCTAATATGGGATTCATAAATGCATTCATTAGTAAAGTTATCATGAGCAACTGCTCAGACAGAATAACTACAGTATTATAATATAGAAAAACGAATTATTATTACTTTTCAGGAATAACTTCACAAATACTGCTTGTCTGGGCATGTCACATGAGCGGTCATACAGGTTACAACATGGCTACAAGTAAACACAACATGAATCTGTGCTGACTGGGAAAATACCAGCGGATTACCAGACATCAAGCTAAATGTGACTTATTTATTTCACATGATCAGCACATGGCATCAGAAGAACTTTGACGTCAGAATGAGTGTCAAACACTGAGACGAGATCCTACCCATGAGCTATGAGTAACTACAGAGGCTTCATATTTGTGAGATGACTGTATGAAGCAGAGTGTCACATGACCAGAGATGATTACTGCTGCCTGTGAGGAATTGTTCACAAAATAATGGTTGTTCAGGAAATGACAGCGTCATCTTCAGAGCACTCTGGCCTCGTATTCATTTCTCAGCAGTTTCCAAACAACTCATTTCATTGGTAAATCACCGCTATTATAGGCGTATGACAGTAAATCTGACATAAACTTAGTTTTTACTCCAAAATCAAAGGAAGAATGATCTATTTAAAGATGATGCTTGGCATAAAAATGTCCATAAATAATACCATTATGTCACTTTTGGCTTTCACATTTTTCTTTCATTTAAGTGTTGATTTTTCTCTCATCTTTCATATTTTTCGTAAAGCTGCTTTAAACATACAAATTAAACAATACAAATTAAATAAAAAAATAATAAAAACTATGCAAAAAAAAGTGTATTTTATCCTTCTAAAAATACACTTCATTTTTTCTTTTGGATTTTAGGGTGAATTATGACCCAGACATTTCTTTATGTTATTCACTCATACATGAATTGCACTTTCATTCAAAGGTTTGGGGTTTGAGATTTTTTCATGTTTTCGAAAGACTCACCAAGGCTGCATTTATTTGATCACGGATACAGCACAAACAGTAATTCTATGGGAATTCTATTCTATGTTTTCTGTGTGAATAGGTTTTAAAATGTAATTATTCCTGTGACGTAAAGCTGTATTTTCAGCATCATGACTCCAGTCTTCAGTGTCACATGATCCTTCAGAAATCATTCTCATATGATGATTTGCTCAAGAAACATTTCTGATTATTATGTTAAAAACAGGCTTCATGTTTCTGTGGAAACTGTGATACATTTTATTTTTCAGGATTCTTTGATGAATAGAAAGTTCAAAAGAACGAAAGAATCCGTTGTGACGTTATAAATGTCTTTACTGTAACTTTTGATCAATTTAATGCATCCCTGCTGAATAAAAGTACTGATTTCTTAACCAAAAAAAATCTGACTCCAAACTTTTGGACGGTTGTATGAGTGAAATGCGCTCCAGTTAAATATAAATGAATGCAAACCTGCATGGTGACCAGTCTGTCGTCCACCATCACCTCCTTAGTCAGGAAGTCGGCTCCAATAGTGGCCTTATACTGATTACTGAACTTATTATTCACATACTGGTTCATCAAAGAGGTCTTCCCAACTCTGTCAAAGACAAACGGGACAAATGCATTCAACAGGCAGTGTAATGAGCAATGCTTCAACTGATATCATCATCTTGATAATATTCTTCAGCAGTAAGCTATAGTCCTGCATGACGGACTGCACTCATCCAGCAGTGTTCAGAGTTTCACAGAGAGTGTGATCGGCCATCAGGACTTCCGACACCGAGGCCGTGGATGATGGGAAGTCAGGGGAATCCCTTGAGTCATGCCAAGCCAATGATGTTTACATATGCACAGCTGCTTTAGATGTGCATTACAGAGCACAAAGTGTCCCGACTGATTATAACCATCTAAACATCACTGATAGCACAAAGATGTTGCACAAACACTTACCCAGAATCCCCTAGGATGATCACTTTGAGCAGCACCTTCTTAGGAGAGGCCATGGTGTGTAGGAGAAAGCTGTGAAGCAGAGACGGATGCTAGACAGAAGCAGAAGATGCGTTATTTGCCACAGACAAATGCTCGACAGGTAAACTTACACTTAAAAGCTGAAACTGCACAATTGTGTTCTTAGGCACTATTTTAGGCATATTATATTTGATCTTTGACTTTAAATGAACTAAAATGAATGTGTAATATGTCAAGGTTACAAGTACATATTTATTGTTGAATTACTATTTTCAATTCCATAAAAATAACTGGGGAAAAAAATGTTAGATTAGAATAAACTATATTCTAAAACGAAGGAGAAAAGGCAGCAATCAAACTGTAGCGTTCATGCAGTGGCTGAAGTTCAAAGAATGAATTAATGTGATTCACTGAATCATGTGACGCTACTGTCGTGAAAACATGCAGTTACATTGTAATAAACGCATTTCAGACAGTATTAGAGAAGCGAAACCCACAAAGTCTTTGTTTTGTGTGACCAAGAACTTTGTCCTGGTAAGGACCGATATTGTATGCCATGATGATACCGAACCAATCAATAGAACGATACACATAATCCACATTATGAAATGCAAACACATAAAAGAGCATTCGGGTCTAAAATGATGTAATATTCTATGCCCCAATCAGCTTGACAGATTTTGTGAGGAAAACAAACTGTCAAGACAATTTACTTTCACCTCTTCGCGTTTACCGTCGCGGCTGTTTTGATATTCGCTGCGCGTCCGAATCTTCCACAAAAATCACCCAGTGTTTCTTATGATCCAGATGCACATCAGCTGTTGTGGAGTATTATGCGTTTCTTCCGGAGCAGAACAGGACATGACTGTGGAGTCACAAGGGACTGACGCAAAATATTGATGTTCGAATCACGAGCGCATTGTGTTTCAACCGGTTCTATTGAGTGATTCATTCGAACCGATTCGCAAGGAGATTTAAATCGGTCTACAGTATGAGAGGCTTTAGGGAGAAAAAAAACCGGTGAGGTGGGTGACACGGTAGAGCGTTTGACAGCACAATAAACATGGTTATGAACAATAATAACAATAATATTTGACTAAAATGTGCTGCCACCGTAAAGTCTTAGAAGAACCCTTTTGAGTGAACCCATTTAAATGAACTGTCCGGACGAACCGATTCGCTAAAATGAATCGGACTTCCCCTCCCTCATTTTCTAATGACTCCAAAATGGCGAGGAGGAAGAAATAAATTAAACGAATCCCTCACTTTATAGCAGTTAGTGTATACAGTATTCTACATTTTATTTTTATTTGGATGAAACATACAAGCCAACGAAACTAAATAATTACATATAAAAACAACTTTTTATCCACATGCATTAGCTATCCATATGCCTCCCATATGGATATGCATGCAGAACTTTGAATTAAACGAGTAAACTCATTGTAGTAACAAATAAAAATAAAAATGGTCATGCAACTCAAACTTACCTAAAGGTGCATTTATGATAAGTTTAATCAGGAAAAAAATTCAAAAATAAAATTTGGATAAAAGCGTCTGCTAAATGACTAAATGTAAATGTAAAATAAACAGGGCAGGGAGAGGCTCTTCCTGTGCTCGTCTTTTCCTTATGGTCTTCGTCATGTGATTTGCACATTTTGATCATTTGTGTCTAAATTCTGACTCATTCACACTTCCTCAATAACTTACCTCACCAAGCCTACTACCCTAACTCATATCTTTTTAATCTGTCATATAATTTTACACAAACATCCTAATAGATTCGACACATTTCGAATCTTTTAAAATGTTATGAAATTATTTTTTTCTTCGTAATTCCAGAAGAATTACCTAAATCCTAATGCTACTGTGATACTGAAGCCCACTGAAGAAATATTGTAGGGGTCCTGATGTTGGAAAGGGGCGTGGAGAAGCAGGCATGACATGTTATGATTGACAAGTCTTTTATCCAATGAGCTGAAAATAGACTCTAGCGTCATCACTGCGTTAGCCAATCAGATTTCTCGTAGCTGACGCCGGATCCGTCTTTGACAGCCTGCTGTAAAGGGCGCAGAAAAGCGAAACCTCGAAACATGTCGGTCCTTCCGTGACTCTACGTTGTATTTTCCATATTTCCAGCATGACAGTGAGCGTTATAACGCTCTGATTGTGTAATTCTGTAGAAGGCTCGACACAGCGCATTACGGTAGGGTATGTAGCCCGTTTTGCTAATGTTTATATGGTTTCTCCTGTCATGTAACCTTGTTCTGCTGGCAGCAGCACACCCTGCTGGGCTGATGTCTGTCGTGAAATATTCAATATAACTGCAAATTAATGATCAAATTAGTCTCATTTTATTGAATGATAATGATTTGTGCAGACCTGTGCTTTTAATTACTAGCTATATATATATATATATATGTGTGTGTGTGTGTGTGTGTGTGTGTACTACAAATTAATCACATCAAATTAGTGTCTTTCAGGGTCATTTGTTCAGACTTGTGCTTTTTACATGTGAAGCGTAAGATATATATGATATATATGTAAGATGTATATGAGTTTATGATTTAAACACAATCTGCCAGTGGACTCAGAAAAAGAAACGTAACTACCACATTGGCAGATATATGTTCTTGTTTTAAGTATAGATTTTGCCACAATTTTATGAATTTAAGACTTTCTGCCCAGATGTAAGGGTGAATTAAGACTTTTATTAATTAATATACACACACACACGCACACACACATATTATATATATATATATATATATGTGTGTGTATGTATGTATGTATGTATCAGCTTGTATCACAAATATGGGTGAATAATGTTCCATTGTCATTCAGAGTAACATATTTATTATTTTTAAAAAGAAGCAACATACTAATTCAGACCTGTACTTATTAAAATATATAAAAGAGAAAGTGATCATACAAAATGTAATTGTATTTTAAATGATTAAAAACCTCTTGCTGTAAAAAATTGGGAAAAATGTGTATGTATGTGTATATATATATAATATATAAAACGCTGCTATAATGTGTGAAGCATCTCTATTGATTAAGCTACAATCTGTTGTTTGAGTATAGCAGCTTTACACTCAGTGCGTCCATTTGTCTTTCTCTTCATAGATGGAAACTCTGATTCCCATCATTAACAGGCTGCAGGAGGTTTTCCTCACACTTGGAGCCGAGATCATCCAGCTTCCTCAGATCGTAGTCGTGGGGTCACAGGTGAGTCATGAAAAATATGCAAGGGTTGAATATGAGGCTTTATGCAGTGTATTAAAATGCAAAGCGTCACTACTTCAGGTGTCATCTTTGTTTCGTGATGATACATCATGCACATCATGAAGCAGGTCTACATGTAAACACAGTGCCAGTATTTTCTCTGTGAAGTCAAGCATGTGCTCTGTGGGTCTCTTCAAATGAATCTACAGAGCAGTGGAAAGAGTTCAGTACTGGAGAGTTTGGTTGGACGAGACTTTCTGCCCCGAGGTTCAGGAATAGTGACTCGGCGCCCTCTAGTGTTACAGCTGGTGAACGTGCCTCCGCTGGAGGAGAGGCGGAAACAAGACAATGGTAACAAGTGTCTCTCTTTTAAGGGTTTATCATATCTGTACTCTATCGACTGCAGACACACATACTGTGGCTCAAAAAATAGTGGTCTTCCAAAATAAACAGTATTTTTGGGCGTCATTGAAATTACTGTGATGCCCGGAAATACTGTCTAGGTAGCTTACTAGGTTTTATGACACAGCCAGAAAGTTTAAACATATTGAAAAAAACAAAAAACAGAGTTACGGTTTTTCACAAGAGACCATGTCTAGCACACAAGTGCTTGCTTTGCATACCTTGAAGTAGAAGTAGAACAAATATTTTTTCAGTGTTCTTCAAGTAAAAAACCTTTAAGAAATATTCTGGTTTAGTACATAACATGCTAAAATACACACTACCTCAAAAATATCTCCACAATACATAAACATTTTAAATGGTAATAAGAAGCTTACCAGTTAAATTAAAGCTCACGTTTGAAGTTGGTAAGATTTTATTTGATCAAAAATGCAGTAAAGACAGTTGAAACTTTTTCTATTTTAATCTTTTTTGAAAAATGAATTCATTCTTGTGATCAAAGCTGAATTTTCAGCATTACTCCAGTCTTCAGAAATCATTCTAATATGATGATTTGCTGCTCAAGAAACATTTATTATTATTATCAATGTTGAAAACAGTTCTGCTTTGCTTCATATTTTGTGGAAACCATGATACATAACAGGGACAGCCCGGAGGGCAGGACCTCGTACTGATATGCTCGTCCTTCGGACACGAACCACAGCAATGGTCTGTGGTGCGGAAGGGTCGACACATGAAGTACGCGTCCTTCAGGTCGACCGCTGCAAACCAATCTCGGGGACGGAAGCACCCGAAGATGCGTTCCTGCGTCAACAGGGGACCCGGCCCGGGCGTCTCGTAGCCGGTCCGAGGCGGGGTCTGGGTGTGTGTAACACTAAATAATCGCGATTATACGGTTATTTAATTATCGCGACAGGCGTACCAATGACGTCATAACCCCTCGATTTCCGGTTTTGTTTTGTAGAAATGTTTTTTATGAATTTATTATTTTGAATATATTATGGCTGTATAGGTCTTTTATTAAGTTTTTAGTTTTATTTATTTTGAGTTATTTTAATACTTCAACAAACTAAATGGAAATGAAATAATATATATATGG
>NW_015662925.1:51091-51173 GCF_001515625.1 Sinocyclocheilus rhinocerous
TTTAAATGTTAATTTTGTTGTATGCATTTGTCATTTTTATTTAATCTCTTTATTTTTAAAATGTGTATAGTGTGTATAGGTA
>NW_015662925.1:60830-61216 GCF_001515625.1 Sinocyclocheilus rhinocerous
CTTCGACGGCTTTCAGCCTCACCCTGCTTCATTCTACTACGTTAATAAATCATTAGCTCATCCATGAACATGATTTCTGCCCAAGTCCCGTCGGATTGCATCGGCTGTGGGGATGAAGACCACAACTCCCATGATTCCACACTCAGTCACTGCGTCATCAAACTACGCCTTTGTCTATTTATTTATTTTGAATACGCGCCCTCTAGCGGCGAAAATTACATATTGTGCCTTTAATGCATTTTGCTAAAATATTTCTTGATAGACATTAAATGTAGGTTTAAAAATTTAGTTTTTTTCAGGACAATCCTTTTGAAAAATAGAAATAAGAGCATGACTTTATTTGCACATAATGTGTAGCATAGCCTATGTATATATGTGTATATATA
>NW_015662925.1:61226-80496 GCF_001515625.1 Sinocyclocheilus rhinocerous
TATATATATAATCACTACATTTGTTTTCATAGCCTTCAGATTGCACATTGTTTGGAGGACGACACTGGGCAGGATGTGAAATTAGATTTTTAATAATGGATTAAATTTACTTGTTTTTTTTATTACATTTTAATAATTAGTATTTGGATTTTTATTAGGGATGTACCATTGTATCGGCCAATAATTGTTATCGGCTGATAAAAGCAATTATCTGCACTCGGCCGATTGTTTAAAAGCAGCCAGTGATCAGGGCCGATTATTTCCTGTCAATCAAAAGGTGGCAGAAAAGCGTGTCAGACAGCAACTTGTGAAGAAAATGTTTCTTGTGTTGAATTTAGGGCTGTCCAGTTTAAAGCATTAATAACACATTAATACAGTGCTGATAACACAGGTTCTATTTGACCCTATGGACCACCTGTAGTTCAATCCAGGGTTGCCAGGTCTGCAGTTTTTCCTTCCCCAGACATTATTTGTAATGTGCCTCCAATCACAACGAGCTTTGCGCTTTGTTACTTCTGATAAGAAACAAAGTCTCATCTTTCAAATCCTGTACATTTTGGGCCCTATCATACACCCGGCGCAAGGCGCGGCGCAAGTGTTTTTGCTAGTTTCAGCCAGACGCAGTTCTCATTTTCCCATCCTGCGCCGCGTAACCTGTGCTGTGCGCTTTAGACCATGCGCTTAGATCGTTAATATAGGGCCCAATATCACAAAATTCAAACAATAAATGCAGTTTTGATGCTCTTGAATGTGGCGTGAGCGATCACTGTAGCAGCTTCAGTTCAAGCGGCAGCGCGGTGCGCAAGTCTATTCCCCTTTAATACAAGTTATAGCATGAAATAAACATGAATGAACATCAGAAGGTATGAAAGATACAGTACAACTTACCGAAATTTATCATGTCTCATATATTCATATAATCATTGCATTTACCTTAAAATTATCCAGTGTTCAGAGTTGGTTAGTTAGCTATAAAAACACTAGAGAGAAGCTTATTTACTGTTAATTATATAAGTATGTTTGAATAAATCTTTCATGAAGACAAGTTTTTATGAAAACTACCTTATGTGCAATTGAATTGAGTGTGATTATTATATCTAAAAATAAATGTCATTGAATATAATAGTGTAATGTACCAAATGAGAGGAATCCCTGTAGTTTACAGCATAAGTTGGGAGAGATGTTTTCTTTCCTTTAGAAAACCAAATATCGGCAGATAACATTCTGAATAATCGGCTATTGGTATTGGCTGATAAATTTCATATCGGTGCATCTCAAATTTTTATCAGATTATTTAAAGAAGTAATCAACAGATTAATCGATTATCAAAATAATCGTTAGTTGCAGCCCTAATTGCTTCATACACCTGCTCAATCTTTGTCATGTGATGTGATCTTTTCTTGAGTAGGTCCCGGTTGGTGACCAGCCTGAAGATATCGAGACTCAAGTCCAAGAGATGATTCTGTCGTACATCTCCAACCCCAACTCCCTCATCCTGTGTGTTTCTCCTGCAAACTCTGACCTCGCCACATCGGATGCCCTTAAACTGGCACGAGAGGTGGACCCAGATGGTGAGCTACATGTAGAGAATGTCCAGATGTCATTAGTACACATCGAATGGCACTGTGGGAAGGGAGTGTATTCATTGGCTGTGTGCACTCAGGTCGCAGGACGCTGCTGGTGGTGAGTAAGCTGGATTTGATGGACGCGGGGACAGATGCTCTGGAGGTGCTGCTGGGCCGGGTCATTCCCGTGAGACTGGGCATTATTGGTGTGGTTAACAGGTCAGTTACCCTATTATCTCTTACCCTGTCTGGATTTTAAATGTAATAACATGGGTGTAGCTTGACACTTGAGCATGAGAGGGCCAAACCGAGCCAGTCGATTTGGTCAGTCACACTTTTAAACACATTTTAGCTTTTCTATAGTAAACCTATATAGATCATGACTATGGACTATGTAGGACTATGTAGATCAGCAGGAAGCGTGTGTGGTTGTCACTGCAACCAGATCACCAGATCACATCACACGTGAATTACTCGTAAGGGCAATAGACACATGGAAAATAATGCACTGTAGACATGTTTGTCAACACAATCACAAAGCTTATAAAGCAAATCAACTAACCCAGTGCTTTAAATCAGACATCATTTGGGAATGATTCAAGTTGAACACATAATTGCAGGCACACAAACACTTTATATTTAGTAAATCTTCCTGAAAATAAATGAGTAAGCAGTTTATATTTTTAAAATAATTTTGGTTTGGTTCCGTGTCTATTATCCACCAAAATGCAGATTCGTTACTCAACAACTTGTTACGCAAATGGGATTGGGGAGGCCTTAGTAAGTTTAATTTGATGTATTAAATTATTTACAAAATAGCAATTTAACATGTATTAAAATACCTACATTATATGCATATTTACTTTTGAATTGAAAATATATATATATTTTTAATAAATATTTAGTCCCCAATTTTCAGCATATTTTCATATTAATTATATATTGTCATTAAATTGAATTGTAATGATAATGCTGTAAAAGCACATATGCAGAACTCTATATATCATGTACATGTTGCCTACTTTTAAATTGTGATTTAAATATTCTCAAGAAATGTGAGTATTTGTATTTTCAGTCCACTGTATTTTAATACATTTAAGCTGTTTAATATGAATTTAATATATTATTACATTATTACTGTTAATAATAATATGTATAGCAAATTCAGATACAGAAACTCTATGGTTCAAAAGTTTGGGGTCGTTATTATTTACTGCAATAATGTTTATTTAATATTTACTACTATTTTTGAAAGTTTCTTATTCTTACCAAAGCTGCATTAAT
Source organism: Sinocyclocheilus rhinocerous (assembly GCF_001515625.1). Classification (NCBI taxonomy): domain Eukaryota; kingdom Metazoa; phylum Chordata; class Actinopteri; order Cypriniformes; family Cyprinidae; genus Sinocyclocheilus; species Sinocyclocheilus rhinocerous. Next base: position 64,076 of record NW_015662925.1, read on the forward strand.
TTAATAAAAAATACAGTATATAAGTAATAAAACATTGAAAATAACAGTATTTATTCGAAATAGACAATTTACAAGTCTTTTGTAACAATGTGAATTTTTTTACTGTCACTTTTGATCAATTTATTGTGCACTTAAACCCTTCTTAAAAAATATTTAAAAAATTGAAAAAATGAAATACCTCTGAACTTTGACTGTACTGAGTTTTTGTTGTTCTGTGCAACTTGATGGTATAAGTGCTTGAAAAGCAAAAATCATAGATCCCTCTAGCACTTTTAGCAAAGCAGGTGGTCATTTCACCTCGAAACTGCACCAATTTGGACCTGCAGCAACGTATTTCACATTTTACAGAAGTGCAGAGTCTGTTTTTTTTTTCTCATGAGGCTGAATAGATCATTACAGAACTCATTTACATATGAAGTGCTAGAGGCACAGCAGCAAAAACAGCCTGTTTAAGCATAAGGGTCAGTGAGAGGGTGGAAAATGACCATGTAAAACTACATCACAACAAGCACATGAAACCTTGAATAACATTTTAAGTGGACCTCAGGGAAAAAATAAAGTGCTACAGAAGTGCAGCACACAGCCCTTTTGACTGCAGTAGAAACTTAATCAACCATGTGAAAAAGCCACAGTGTAATTTTCCTTCATTTCCAGTTCCTCTATCATAACCCTAAGCAGCAGTGACTGTAATATTCCCTGCGCTGTTATCCTCTCCTCTCCCGCCCTGTCTATTCATGCACTAGCACCCAAGGGTACCATGTCTTCCCGCTATCAGCTAACGCAGAGCCGTGTTTGAGATAAATCACTGGTTTATTCAGCTTTGGCTTTAGTAAGTCCTTTAGGGCCTGTACAAATACAGGAGGCAATTTAGTTGGGCAGAAGAACTGCAGTGACACTTTTCATTTCTCGATTCTCGTTAAGTTAATCAGACGTAGCTGCGGGCCATCGTCTCTTTTTTTTTTAACCTACGCTCTCTTTGAGGATTTAACAACGAGCCGTCAAACAGACGATTTCTGGGAGAGTGTTTATGGAAAGCAAGCACAGGCAACAAATACAAGACGTGTTTGGTGCAATATATTGGTCAGACTTTTTCGTTTTATCAGTAGTGTTTGCTCAGGGAAGCATCAATGTTACTGTTGCTTATACTTGAGGTCAGAGGTTCAAAGTGCAGGCTGTTTAGGGATCGTTTAAAGGAATAGTTCACCCAAAAATGAAACATCTGATAAAACATCACAATAATCCACACGTAATCCACATGACACCAATCCATCAGTTAATCTTATGAAGTGATCTGTAGGGCATGTTTGTAAGAAACAAATCCATCATTAAGATGTTTTTAACTTTAAACTGTTGGATCCAATGCTAAAATAAACTCTCTCTATCCATAAAATAGCTTTCTCCAGTGAAAAAGTTGTCTTGTCTGAATCAGGAGATAAATATACACAAATCAAGCACAGTTTACAAGTAAAAAAAAAAGGGCAAATGGGATGAACTTTTGTACTGGAGGAAGCGTTAATATGGATTATGGACTCATATTTTATTCGGAAGCAATGGTTTGATGTTAAAACATCTTAATGATGGATTTGTTTATTACAAACACACAGCTTTTCAGTTCACAAGTCATTAACTGATGGACTGGAGTGGTGTGGATTACTTGTGGATTATTGTGATGTTTTTATCAGCTGTTTGGACTCATTCTGACGGCACCCATTCACTGCAGAGGATCCATTGGTGAGCAAGTGATGTGATGCTACATTTCTCCAAATCTGCTCCCATGATGAACAAACAAACTCATCTACATCTTGGATGGCCTGAGGGTGAGTAAATATTCAGGACATTTTCAGTTTTGGGTGAACTACTCCTTTAACATAAAATATCAGGAAGTGAGTTCAAGGTGCATATTTTCACCGCTCAAAACAGTTTTTCCTAAACTTTACTAAATGAATGAGTGTGAGTACCTCAAAGCAACAACAGATAAAGGGAGTGTGTGATCTTTTCAACCAGTCTATAAGCAAGTTCCTGTTGTGCTGTTTGGTGGTCATGCAACAACAAACCACGATTACAGTATCTAACTGATGTGTCAGAGGTGAATATATGCAGGTTATAAAGCGTTTTTGGTTTCTTCTCTACATATAAGCACATTATCACTTTGAGAAAGCTAATATATTCGGTGAATGCATTTGCACTACAGATGACTGCCCTACTGATTACAGATGACTACTATATACTGAAAATAATGTAAAATATTGTTATGTAGACAAATACTTTATGAGCGAGGTTACTGCCTGCTCTTCATCATGAAATATTTAGTATAACAAACATTATTATACTGGAGTGACAGTATTATGAATTTTAAATATTTTCACTATGTAGTGAGTGTGAAAAGTGTATCAAACGTATTCCGTTAAAGTAATAGTTTAGCATTGCGATTTTAATAAAATGCTGTGCATTGAACTTGTCTGGGTTTGGTGTTTCCATTTTGAAATGGAAAATGTGTAGAAACCCTGCAATAAGCAAAAACCCCAAACCCACCCGAAACCACCCTAGCAACTGCCTAGCAATGCCCGAGCAACCATTCACAACACGTTTTCTTTAGAAAATGTAAAACTGTGGTTTTCATTCCTAGTTAGCATGGGCACAGTACTTGGGACTTTGTTGACAGAAGCAAAGGTAGAAGCTGCTTTTTTCCAGTAGTGGGCAGTATACTAACAATTTTCAGTTTAGCTCTATCCTGTAAGAATGCACTGCAGATTAATTTAGAAATTCTCTGTGACCGTAATGAAAGAGCTGAAGACCTTTTTGTCAGAGTGAAGCCTTTTTCTCAAAGAACAATTCATGCCTAATGATTTCAGCAATCTCTATATTTAAAGTCAACATGAAATCAATGGTAACTCGATTTTCTGTCTTACTGAGCCTACTTGGTCTTATTATGAATGACTATGTGGACCTTTTTCCAAAGGATAAAATAATTAATATCTCGCTCTGTCTCTAAAATTATCTCTTTTTTGGCCCCTTCAACCGCCGTTCATATACACTGCCGGTCAGTAAAGTTTTTTTTGTTTTTTTCTTAGAATGTAATACTTTTATTCAAGAAGGATGCATTAAATGGATCAAAAGTGACCTTAAAGACATTCAAAATATTATAAAAGATTTATGTTTTAAATTTTGCTTTAAACTTTATATTCATCAAAAGAATCCTGGAAAAATGGCGATCACAGTTTCCAGAAAATATGAGGCAGCACAACTGTTTCAAGATTGATAAAAATCTGAAATGTTTCTTGAGCATCAAATCAGCATATTAAAATGATTTCTGCAGGATCCTGTGACACTGAAGACTGGAGTAATTATGCTGAAAATTCAGCTTTGATCACAGGAATAAATTATATTTAAAATATTATTGACATAGAAAACAGCTGTAATCATTTTTCCACAGTATTACTGTTTTTACTGTAAATTTGATTAAATAAATGCAGCCCTGATGAGCATAAGAGACTCTCAAAAACTGTACAAAACCAAAGGGCCTTGCTGCCCAGTCAATAATTCCACAGTCATTGTGATTTTTTTTTTTTATTCATTTATTTTTTTCATGAAAGATTCCTTTGAAAGGTTCCTGGTTCCTGAAAGGAAAAGACCAAGGCTGCATAACATCAAGTTTAATGATCTAGAACAAATTTTAGAGCTTTAGAGATAACCAAGTAAATAGATGCAGTTTTTATGTTTGTGTCCTGCCACCGAATCACACACAGAGGATTATGGGATATTATAAGAAGCAATAGATAGTTCCTAAAACCTACTAGATGAAAGCATCCTATCAGACAGGATGTTCTGCAGACAGTGCAGCGCTCTGGTGCCTTCATACTTCTTTTTACATTTTTCAGGCTTCAATCCACTTTTCACTGTCCAATCCTATAATCACTTTTTTTTTTTTTTTTTACTTCACCAGGAGCCAACATGACTTGAACACCCAAAAGAGTCTTGACGACTCCTGCAAAGACGAGCAGGTGTTCCTGCAGCGGCATTACCCATCATTAGCCTCCCGCTGTGGCTCCCGCTACCTGGCTCGCACCCTGAGCCGACTGCTCATGCATCACATCAGAGACTGTCTCCCGGAGCTCAAGACGCGAGTCACAGTGCTCACGGCCCAGTACCAGTCCCGACTAAACAGCTACGGCCAGCCAGTGGAAGACCACAGCGCCACCTTGCTGCAGATCGTTACCAAGTTTGCCACTGACTACTGCAACACCATCGAAGGCACTGCCAGGCACATCCAGACCTCTGAATTGTGAGTACCTGAACCAACACGCTTTAGGATGTTTTTTCTGCAAACAAGTTCCTTTAAATGATTGTTTTTCTTATTTCCTCTAAAGGTCTTTTCACATTAAAGGGATAGTTCACTCAAAAATGAAAATTCTGTCATCATTTGATTAAATCATTTAATTAAATGACTTCCATAGAACAGAAAAAAATACTATCAAAAGTATATGGCGACTGTCAACTGTTCTTCAAAATATATTATTTTATGCTCAACAGAAAAAAAAAAAATTGAGTAAACAATTTTCATTTTGGGTGAACTGTCCTTTTAAGATCAAATATTTACCCCACAAACAATATTCTGAATCATTAAGCTGTGCGTTTCCCAAAAGCATCAAGTTCCGTCGCTGCCAACATAGTTCAGTGATTTGATGTTTTCCCAAACCATAGTTCAATCTACTTCAAAGATTATTTTGATAATCGATTAATCTAACAATTATAAGAATGATTAATCGACTAATCGTTGATTATTTTGCTAATTATTCCGTAGGCTTTGATCGGTTATTTCGCTTTTGCAGTCCGTTAAAATATCGAGTTATGGATATTCTATACATATTGACATAGAGCTGTTTTATAGCAAAAAATCAAGTTGTAATTCTAACTGAAAGTGACACTGATGCTGTTTTTCATGTTTAATCAGAATCAGAATTAGCTTTATTCGCAAAGTGTGTGTTTTTTTTAGGAGCTCTTTGTACATACAGTACATACATATATGACATGAGAACAGAAAGAACAATTAAACAAGACAAAAAAAATTTAATAATAATAATGTGGTCAAATCTGGAACCGAAGATTTATGTACAGATGTGTGCATTATTTACTGTACAGTTGTATAAATAAAAATATGCATATGTATTTACATAATACTTGAAAGACTACTGAAAGAAAAAAGGAAATGGAGAAATGAATTACAGAAAACAGGTAATCATTTCTGTGTAAGCTATATGAATAATGTAAAGCTTTACATTATTAATGATGTAAAGCTAATTGCTTCAAAACAGTCTTTTCCATAAAGTGCTGTGTAAATAAACGTATCAGCAGAGCTGGTGCAATCATCCACGTCGCTATGATCAGATGCTTTCTTAACTGCTGTTTTCCCACAATTTCATGCTTTTTGTGTGTTTATTTTGTTATTGAGAGGCAAATGCCCAGCACATTCAGTATTTCCATATTCTTAACATCGCTCTCAGCAGTGGCAGGATGTTCTCTAACAGTAAACTGCTGTTTGCGTATATCAAACTTCTTTATACCCCTAAGCAAAGAACGAAAAAGAACGTTGCCTTGAGTCTATTGGGGTCTTTACACATGGCAGCATCTTTTGTTTGTAATTTTGTAAAGCTTTCCTACACTGTACTGCTTTGGCTTCTTTTGCACTTCTCATAAGTGTTTCTTCTTTTGGATTGCAGGCAGGAGGGCTGAATTACAGAATTATAATAATGCAGTGACTATTCGACAACAAAAATATTTGTAGACAATTTTTTATTGACGACGTTGTCAATAGCGTTGACTAAGCATGTCAGCCGTAGTTCAAACAAACATTGGCAATCGGGATCGCAAACTTAGATGGTCAGAATCTTGATCTGTCATTACAAACATAGTCTCTTGTTAGTATGACATGTGGACTTATAGATCATGTTTTTGGGCACAATAAGCAAGCTAACATGCATTACATTCAATTTGTATATACTATATATACATTTTAATCTACATATTTTATTGTGTCCTCAATAAGCAGCATTTTGAAGAGTGTGCATGTGTATAAATGCGTCTTTAAAGATAAAAATGTTATTTTTGAGGAGCAGAGAATAGTGTCTTAGTCTAGCTTTTGCCGTCTAGTCATAGCCAATACTGTCTATAGCATAGCACTTCATCTTTTATAGCCTATTTTTGGCCAAATGTATTTAATGACAGAAAAAAATGAGTGCCCATATAAAACTGAGCGCCCTTATACAATACACTTTGTGACCTGTAAATTGGTGAAAATGTAATGAAGTGCAATTCTTATCTCATATCACTCGCTGGTCAAAATGACACATGCAAGTGTCTGACCATATGTACAGCCACAATACCAACTTTGACAATGCAGAGTTTAATTATTTAAAAACTACAGGGCTTATCTGAGGGAATGATGAGACTACTGGACCAGTGGTACTCTGACACCGAGACATTTCAAATGATACCAAAACATGACATGAAAATCACTTGCATTCATGTAGAACATTGTATTTTCAATATAACCACATTTGAGTGAACTGAGAGAAGGAAATGGTGAGAAGAAACCAATGTAAAGGAAGGACAGGTGAGAATCTTTACTCAGTGAGGTGTGGAAGCAGATGCCTGTAGATGCCAGATGCTGAGTTTGTATTGTCCATATCCGAGGGGATCAAAGTATTTTGAGGTTCTTCCAGGAATCAGAATAATTGATACAAAAAGGCGTACAAAATTGCAGTAAAATGGGAGTGTATGTGTGTGTGTGTGTGTATATATATATATATATATATATATATATATGTGTGTGTGTGTATTGTAGATGCCTCCTAGCATTTCTTTTTTACAGCTGTTTGTAACATAATATCCCAGTTTTATGTTACACACAGTTTTATTTTTTTTAAATAAAAAAAGTGTAACTTTTTTTTTTTTGCATGTAGAATCACATTCAGCCATTGAGGCCACATTTTAATTTAATTTAATTTATTTATTGAAAAATTAAAAATTCAGTTTGAAGTGCCTTTCTCAGTTTATTTCCAACATTTTATTTTAATTTTGTATTTTTTGCTGGGCACATATATATATATATATATATATATATGTGTGTGTGTGTATTGTAGATGCCTCCTAGCATTTCTTTTTTACAGCTGTTTGTAACATAATATCCCAGTTTTATGTTACACACAGTTTTATTTTTTTTAAATAAAAAAAGTGTAACTTTTTTTTTTTTGCATGTAGAATCACATTCAGCCATTGAGGCCCCATTTTAATTTAATTTAATTTATTTATTGAAAAATTAAAAAATGCTGGGGGTCTTTAGGAAGGAGTTTTTGTAGGTGCAGTTTATTTACATCCACTATATGTGTATATGTATGCCCAGCAAAAAAAATACCAAATAAATACGAAATCATATTTGTATATGATTAATGTACATACCTGGAATGTACGTGTGTCATACCTGGAATTTTTAAATTCGGCTTGAAATTAAAATTCACCCCATCTATTTTCGAAATGGATTTTTTAGATCTTATTGTGAACAATTAATCCATGTATGTTTCAATGTTTAAAAAATGTTTTAACCTCGTAATTTTCCCGGGTTCATGCAGGACCGTATAATGTCTTAAATTCAGTTTTATCAAACATAAGGGCATAAAAAGCCTTTAATAGTATAATACAAGTCTTAATTATCATTTTACAAGGACTTAAAGGGACAGTTCACCCCAAATTAAAATTGTCATCTTTTACTCACCCTCCACCAAACAGCTGATGGTAGTCATTGATTTCCATAGTATTTTTTCCCTACTATGAAAATCAATGGCTACCGTCAACTGTTTGGTTACCAACATTCTTCAAAATATCTTCTTTTGTGTTCAGCAAAAGAAAAAACATACAGGTTTGGATCAAATGGAGGGTGAGGTAAACCAGATTTTTTGGGTGAACTATCCCTTTAAACTTGGCTTCAGAAAAACAGGAATCCCAATTAAAAGTAGTGCTATGGTATCGCAATGGTTTGCGATAAATGAGTGATTTAGTACTTCAAAAAGTTATGTATGGTCAAAGTATTAGGTCGATGCAGATAGTATAGCATCTGGCACGTGGATGTTAGTTGGGATTGATATGTGTGCGTGTGCTCTGACGCAAGACTCAAGCAGCGATGCTTTCATAGCGAGCTAATCTGATAAGATGAGTTAGCCTAAAGGGGGTCGCACACCGGACGAGAAGCGCAGCGCCGCCTTTAGGACAACTCCCAGGTATCACACTCCAGACGTGTCACGTTCAGTTCAAGACAGCAGTGAGTCAATCTAATCACCAAACAGCCAAATGTTCACTTTAAGAATGAACAAAGTTGCGTCGATGAGTTTGAAGTATCTTATTTGACAAAGCAGAGCAAACTAAGTGATTGTCGCTCTGCGGCGCAGCAGGATTTTGAATAGCGTCCAGAGCCGCCGCGGACAGTCGCTGAGTAGCAGTGCCGGTGTGCTTACACTCATAGAAAACAATGTGTTTGAATTTTAAAGACAAACACATTTGCTGTACTTCTTGTCCGGTGTGCGACCTTTTTAAGGCAGCCGCAGCTGCTGCTGACGATTTAGTGCCAAAACGAAGAAGCACCTCAAATATATGACAGTATTTTGGCTTTTAAAGAGATGACCAAATGCAGACTGAAGTTATAAGTAAAACATGAAAATCTCGAGTGGCAACGCAAAGGGAAAACACTACAAATTTGTACAGTCACCTCAAAGCGAAGCACAACAATTTGTATGAGCTATGCTTGGCAGAAAAATCAATCCTTGTTCCTGAAAACAATCACAAAAACGAAGCAACGATCCATAGCATAAGGCTTTAACAATGTCCGATTTGTTTTATGCAACAATAAAACATGGCTGTTCATTTTCAGAAGTTGTAATGATCCTTTCTTTTCCCTGAAATAACGTGAACGATATGTTGGTTATATAATTTTTTTAAATATATTTCAATACAATTTAAATTGATTTTAGAAAAATAAATATTGTATCGCATATTGAATATCGCATTATTTAGCATGCTATCGCATATCGCATTTTTCTTCAATATCGCACAGCCCTAATTAAAAGTTTAGTAAAGCCAGCCAGTTAGGTTTGAACTTGTGATCTGAGAAAGCTCTTGCCATTTTTGAGCGCGATAATCATCAGACAGTCAAAGATCGTGTCATAACTGTTATTTGTGGAGCCACTTACTAAAGGTTGCCTTCTTACGCCATGCTATTGAGTTTGACACACTGTCATAACCAAGACTACATTCCTGCTAAATCGTTTTTTTTCTGTGACTTCAGCAGCATCTCAGTCTGTCATTTTCACTCTGAAACTAGACAGATATCAAGCAACACCATGTTTAGTTTGTCTGCTTGGCTGAATCTGACAAGCAGAGAATCCGCGAGTCTGCCCAGCTCCTTATTTACACCCTGTGCACTGTTGGATGAAATGCTGTTCATCTCTCATATCTGGCTAAGTCCACACCAGCTATCGATTCATTAAGTGCCTCGCATTGACGTTTTCTGGCTGGACGGTTGGGTACGACTGCAGGCCTGTGTGAATGTGCCAACGTGCCTGTGAATCCCTAAAATTATTTTTAATTTTCGTGGATTGACTTACTGACTGTGTGTGCATTTGTTAAATGTAGGTGTGGAGGAGCTCGTATCTGTTACATATTCCACGAGACGTTTGGAAGAACTCTGCAGTCTATTGACCCACTTGGAGGACTCACCGAGCTAGACGTTCTCACAGCTATTCGAAACGCTACGGTATAATATTTACATGTTTATGCATGCATGTGTGTGTGTGTGTGTACAGATAAGCATATACAGTACTTTTTGAAAACCTTTGTGGATCTTCTCAACTTCCTTTTCTCACTTTCTTAAAAGTAAAGTGCATTTAATGCACCATATGTGTCACCAAACCGAATTACAGGAATAATGACAATTATTTTTCAAAACAGGTTTTTCTGGACGCAGTGTTATGGTACAATGCATCCTATTCATGTCCTCAAATTGAAGAGTTTTGGAAACAAATAATTTCTGGATCAGTAGTCATGGAAAATCTAGAATTTTAATTTACATGTTTATGCATGCATGTGTGTGTGTGTGTGTACAGATAAGCATATACAGTACTTTTTGAAAACCTTTGTGGATCTTCTCAACTTCCTTTTCTCACTTTCTTAAAAGTAAAGTGTGCATTTAATGCACCATATGTGTCACCAAACCGAATTGCAGGAATAATGACAATTATTTTTCAAAACAGGTTTTTCTGGACGCAGTGTTATGGTACAATGCATCCTATTCATGTCCTCAAATTGAAGAGTTTTGGAAACAAATAATTTCTGGATCAGTAGTCATGGAAAATCTAGAATTTTAAAATTGTGATTTCTAGGCATTCAAAATGTAACAAATCTTAATGTTAATAAAATAATTTCTTAAAATCTTTAAAAGTTATTGAAAATGCATGGGAATATCTGTAGTGTAATAACTACACTAATGTTCAAGAGTTTAGTGTTGGTAACTTTTTTCAGTGTTTTTGAGTGAAGTCTTTTATGATTACTTATTTGATAAAAAAGACAGTAAAATCAGGAATATTGTGAAATATTACAATTTGAAGTAGCTGCTTTCTATTTGAATATATTATAAAATATAATTTATTGCTGTGATCAAAGCTGAATTTTCAGCATCATTACTCCAGTCTTTAGTGTCACATGATCCTTCAGAAATCATTGTAATATGCTGATTTGCTGCTCAAGAAACATTTCTGATGATGATTATCAATGTTGAAAACAGCTTTACACCTTAATATTTTTTGTGAAAACACTGCCAAAAAAAACAACAACAACAGAAATTAATGCATTAAGTTTAGTGTTGGTAACTTTTTTCAATGTTTTTGAGTGAAGTCTTTTATGATTACTTATTTGATAAAAAAGACAGTAAAATCAGGAATATTGTGAAATATTATTACAATTTGAAGTAGCTGCTTTCTATTTGAATATATTATAAAATATAATTTATTGCTGTGATCAAAGCTGAATTTTCAGCATCATTACTCCAGTCTTTAGTGTCACATGATCCTTCAGAAATCATTGTAATATGCTGATTTGCTGCTCAAGAAACATTTCTGATGATGATTATCAATGTTGAAAACAGCTTTACACCTTAATATTTTTTGTGAAAACACTGCCAAAAAAAACAACAACAACAGAAATTAATGCATTAAATTGATCAAAAGTGACAGTAAACACATTTAGAATATTGCAAAGGATTTATGTTTGAAACAAATACCATTCATTTGTATCCTGATTTCCACAAAAATTTAAACTGTTTTCAACATTAATGATAATAACCATTATCAATAATCGAATACCAAAAATAATTGGTGATAACTGAACAGCAAATCAGCATATTATTATGATTTCTGAAGGATCATGTGACACAGAAGACTGGATTAATGATGCTGAAAATTCAGCTTAAGATATTTTCAAATAGAAAGCAGCTACTTCATATTGTAATAATATTTCACAATATTCCTGATTTTACTATATTTTTTGATCAAATAAGTGCTGAAAATTAAACGTGTTTAAATCTTAATTAAAGCTGAATTATTCCAGACTTTTGACTGGTACTCTATATATTTGTTTATATATGTCTGAAATATTTCTCCTGGTAAAAGTTGTTCTCCATGAGTGCAGTCACTATTAAATTAATCATAAAAGCCATGGAAAATCATTGGTCAGAATTTGTGGACACACTGTAACACTTGTATAACAGATGCAGACTAGATCTGGGTTAACTGTATTTGTTGTTGTGATGGATGTAGGGTCCTCGGCCGGCGCTGTTTGTTCCTGAGGTCAGTTTTGAGCTGCTGGTGAAGAAACAGATCAAGAGACTGGAGGAGCCCAGTCTGCGCTGTGTGGAGCTCGTACACGAGGAACTTCAGAGAATCATCCAGCACTGCTCTGCCTACAGCACACAGGTGCTTCACTGACTATTAATATTTGATGCAGAGCATCCACGCTTGTATTGTAACGTGTGTAGTTAGATGTTAAAGGAGTAGTTCACTCAAAAAAAAAAAAAATTCTTCAAAATGTATTCACCTTCAGTCCATCCAAGATATAGATGAGTTTGTTTCTTCCACTTGCTCACCAATGGATCCTCTGCAGTGAATGGGTGCCGTCAGAATGAGTCCAAACAGCTGATAAAAACATCACAATAATCCACAAGTAATCCACACCACTCCAGTCCATCAATTAACATCCTGTGAAGTGAAAAGCTGCTTGTCTGTAATAAATAAAACCATCGTTAATACGTTTTAAACGTCACTTCTGGCCAAAAGAGTCCATAATCCATAATAACGCTTCCTCCATTGAAAAGTCCATCCTCTGTTGTCTCTCACATCAAAATCCACTGACATATTTGCTTAAAACTGTCCTTGATCTGTGCATATTTCTCTCCTGATTCAGATGAGACAACCTTTTCACTGAAGAAAGCAATATTATGGATATAGAGAGTTCATTTAAGTCGGAAACAACAGTTTGAATTTAAAAACTATTATTTTCTTACAAAAATGCAGCTTTTGGCTTCACAAGACATTAACTAATGGACTGGAGTGGATTATTGTGATGCTTTTATCAGCTGTTTGGACTCTCATTCTGACGGCACCCATTCACTGCAGATGATCCATTGCTGAGCAATTGATTCAGTGCTACATTTCTCCAAATGTGTTCTGATGAAGAAATAAACTCATCTACATCATGGATGGCCTGATTTTCAGCTAATTTTAATTTCTGGGTGAACTGTTCCTTTAATGTGGTTGTGTCATCAATACCAGTATCATTTTTTTGCGTGGTGCATTTTGTGGCTCAGTTTTCATAAATGTTTTTGATGGATTAGGGAGGAAGCATTGCGACGTGAATGTTAGAATGTTTTCTGCATAGTACATCACACTCTGCTATTTCAAACAAGCAAGAAACAATTCTGTTTTCCATTTCTACAAAATGAAATGTGAAGAGGAGAATGAAAGCTTTTTACACAGGCACAACAGATTGACACACACAGACTCGGAACAGCCTGCATTTGGATTCTGCTCCTCATTCTGCTCTTATCTTCTCTGTCCTGCTGCCTTCCTTCACTGTGTACATTTGTTTTACATTAAAAAAAATTTAGGTTTCCTCTATTATATACATAAATTTAACTTCAGAATGTCTGCTGGAGGGAACACGGGGAACAGATTTGATGCTCATAATATTTGGAAGTGCGTTGGGTGAATAATATTGCTTTCACTCTTTCACACAGGAAGTGTAAAAGTGCTTTAAATAATTGACAGCTAACCTACCGTATGTATGTGTGTTTGTTTATGTCCGAAGGAGCTTTTGCGGTTTCCCAAACTGCATGACTCAATAGTGGAGGTGGTTACCAGCTTACTCAGGAAACGCCTGCCCATTACCAATGAGATGGTAGGAACACTTGGCTGTGTGTTACAGTCATTTAATCATGATTAAGGGCTGTTCTTAGACAGAATGCAATCTTTCATAGAACAGTAGAAACATCAAAATGATAAAAGACCAAACTGTATAATAACATGTATTAAGTATAATATGAAATGAGAGGTCAGAGTTCTCACTCTTGAGTTTTTAGTCCAATTTGAGGTTGATCAATCAGTGTTTCAACGGTTTCTGAGTTCAAGGCACATAAAGTCCTTTTTTTCAATCATAGTGTAATCAAATTATGTCCAAGTGTCATTAAGGTTTTTTTTTTTTTTTTACGTTGCTTTTAAAATTATGATTATTATTTTTTTGGCTGTTATAATTAATAGTCACCTTCTTTTCATAAAATTGGTCGTTAGATCTTTGGTAAACACCACAAATGTCAAGATGATGAGCAAGTCTGTAATGCAATACCTAATGCACAGATCTGTATTTAGACATTTATCTGAATCATTTTTGATGACATCTCTTTACATTCATATATATGTATTAATTGGTATCAGGGTTAGTATTGAATATGTAATTGTGTATGCTCCTTCTGCTTATTTTTACAGTACATTTTTTACAATCTTTAGCAAATCATAATAAAATAAATATGCATTTTTCATACAATACATTATAATGTTGTGATGCCTAAATTCACATTGTGAGTTAAAATTGAGGTGAAAACACTGATTTGTGTGGAGAAATAATTAACTCTGATTGCATGGATTCCTATTGAAATAACTGGATTTTACCAACAATCCACAGTTCGAAAATTCACCAAACAATGGTGAATGTGACCACGTCCTAACTGATTTGTAGTGTTGTATTCTAAATGTATTAAAATAAATTAGTGTGTAATGTTAATATCGGCCATTTATTGGTTATCGGTTATCAGTAGTAACATTACAATAATTATCGGCTTATTGATATCACCCAATATTATTATTATTTTTTAATGTATTGGTATCTGTTAGTATTGGATGTGTAATTGTAAATGTAAAACATTTAATTTAATTTCGCCATCATCCAACACTCACTTACAGGTTCTCTCTAAAAACACCATTAATTATAATCTTCATGAAATCATAATAAAATGAACATCTATTTTAAATTGCTGTCATTTTGGCAAAATTTCACTGGCAAGAAGTCCACTGTCTGTTTGCCTGACCAACTTGATTTCTGAGGAGAAATCACCAAAAATCCGATTTCAAAAATGTTGAAAATCGCTTAACAGTAAATGTGATTTTAATTTTTGGTGTTTTATTTTTTTTTTAATTATGTAATTATGTAATATTGGCTATTTATTGGATATGTTGGGAACATGAACATAATTATTGATACCAACATCAGCCTTACTGATAGCGGCCAGAATTTTTATTTGCTTCATCCCTACCCCAAACGCACACAATATATATCATACATCAAAGATCCTGAGTGCGTGACACATTCAGAGCACACTTTTGGCTAATTCTGAAAACGTGTCATCATGTTAACTCATGTTTCTTCTTCACAGGTTCATAATCTAGTTGCAATTGAGTTGGCCTATATAAACACCAAACATCCTGATTTCACAGACGCTGCCCAAGTGTCTGCATCTGTCAACAGCCAGCAGGTACTAAAACTCTCTCTCTCTCTGTCTCTCTCTCCAAATCCAAACGGGAGTAGTTTTTGTTTTATTGTCTCTTTCACAGGCGGAGGCTGGGGATGGAGGTAAGCAATGGAAGAATGAGAAGATGCCGTCGGAGGAGAAGGGCCCTGTGCCAGGGTTTGGGAGTCCCAATAAAGCCGTCAACCTGCTGGACACGGTACGTCTTTGCTATCTCATAACTGCAGAAGTCAACAATACCTGCACATTCAAAAGAAAACAACTTCTGAAAATGTTTCTGAAGGCCGTGCCAGTGTCCCGCAAGCTGAGCACTCGAGAGCAGAGGGACTGTGAGGTCATCCAGCGGCTCATCAAGTGCTACTTCCTGATCGTGCGCAAGAGCATCCAGGACAGGTCAGATTCATAGTGCCTGTCCATGTAGGAGCCAAATAACTGGATGAGCCACTTCGCATCTGATAGTTTTTTTTTCTCTGCTTTCTGTAGTGTGCCAAAGACGGTGATGCACTTCCTGGTGAATTTTGTGAAAGAGCATTTGCAGAGTGAGCTGGTCGGTCAGCTCTACAAACAGCGTCTGCTGCAGGAGCTGCTCATCGAGTCTCAGGAAACGGCTCAGCAGCGCACGGAGGTTGCACAGATGCTGGAGGTACGACTGTGTGTGTTTGAAGGACATTTAAACCTCTTAATGCATTGGGGTCAGTTTTGCCCCAGAACAGATAAATAAACATTTCAAAAAAAATTAAGGGTGTGCGATAATGACAAAAAATTATATCTCGATATTTTCTGGAATTTTGTCAGTAACTATAATTAGACGATATTTTGCTGAGCGTGTTATTGTGCTGGTACTTTGAAAAAAAAAATTGTGTTGAGGTGGTACAGATTCTGCATCTGAAGTGGCATTTAGATGCATGCACACAGACTATTTAATGCAGGACATGAATGCAGTGCAGTTAACCTGCAGTTGCAAATGCATAAATTATGTTTTGATGTTGAATACTGATATTTGAAATGATTTGGAGGAAAAAAGGGAAAATATACTTTAAATATAAACCTAAAATCACCAGTAGGTGGTGGTAAATCACTGCATGAGTGAGTAATTGAGTCATTCATTCAACCGATTCGTTCAAAGGCTGATTGATGCAGTAACGAAACAGAGATACAAAACAGTTCTGCTGTGGCTTTGTTTGAAACCATTTTCGTTGATGAAATAGAGCAAAAACAAGAACTGTTGTGTCTAAAATGTAAGTCAGTTAATATTAAAGGTGGGGTAAGTGATTTCTGGTAGCCAATGTTGATATTTCAAATCACCAAA
>NW_015662925.1:80546-83018 GCF_001515625.1 Sinocyclocheilus rhinocerous
GCCCCACATATACGTACGCAACCCAGGCAATGATTAGTTCTGTGAAACAAAGCAAAACATGTTACACCGTGTCTACACCGGACGCGAGCGGCGCGACAGAATACCATAGAACTCATTATAATCAGTGATGCTGTCTACACTGGATGCGGTGCGGTGAGGCACGACAAATCCCCAACTGAAAACTGCTGTTGCGTTCTATTTATGACGTGTTGACACAAATTTCTAATGATTTTCAACGGTCTCTATCGCTTCCAGTGTAGAAAGGCTTTAGCTGTTGCAGCGCGTTCGGTGTTGACATGGTGTTACTCACCTATCGAGAAGAAACAAAGCAACCTCGGCGTCCGATCGCAGGCCTTCCGCTCCTTGAGTTCTCTCCAGCGCTGGAAAGCTGATCCGAAATTTACACGGGTCCTACTTTTTGCCTTATCGTAAGCCTTCTTTTGTTCCGCAGACATTTTCCTCTTTTGTTTTCATTTTTGTCCTCTCAGATTCACATGCTGAGAGGCTGCTGTGCTTTAGTCGTTAGGCTGTTTGTTCTCTCGTAAAAGTTGTCTATAAATCCATCCCATCTAAAGCACCGCCTCAACAGCCATACACATCGAGGCAGTTTCAGATGCCATGGCAAGTTAATAGTAGTCCGACTGTTAAAACCGAGACTCCTCTTCCAATCCATTGCACTTGATAGCTGGTGTGTGGCGGGCGTTCTGACGCACTATAGCTAATGCTGCGTGCGTCATCGTCTAATGTCAGCCTTGCATTCTGTTCTCTTATGCTACATCTTTCTGTCTTTGGGCACAGTAATGTGTTCTGTGTGCACAGTATGTCTTCAACAAACATTCAACCATATTAACTGTCAGTAGGCGCGTTTCCATTACCCTTCAAATTGCGCAAATTGAAATTGCGAATTGAAAATACGCCTAATGGAAACGCGTCAATTTCGCAAAAATTCCCATATGTCGCAAAAAAGTTTTTACGCTCGCATGAGGTGGTTTTTCAGGCAATGCGAAAAAGGAATAATTCGCAAAACTGCAATGGAAACGGCTTTTTCGCATTTACAGGTCACATGGCGCATGTAAAAAGTCATATGATCATTCTTCAACGTACTATAACCTCCAAGAAACACTTCATAAGTGGCCGCGCTCCAGGTCTGTAATGGAAACGCGCCTAGTGTTGGGGAGCTTCTTTGAAACTGCAGACTGTCAGGCTACAAACTTCTCATAATTAATGGACTGTAGTTTAAAGTAGTTAAACATTTTATACACAAGTAGTTAGTAAGCTAATAAAAATATATCTCTATAATGAAGCTATTTTAGCAGACAATGAGTCTCATACACTAACTTTGTGTTCGTGTAAAAATTGCATACGAAAGTGTAACACTTTATTTTAAGGACCAATTCTCACTTTTAAATAGTTGCTTATTAGCATGCATATATTGCTAGCATATTGGCTGTTTATTAGTACTTATTAGACTATTAATTAAATAAGTAGTTATTAGACTATTAGTAGTT
This sequence comes from Sinocyclocheilus rhinocerous, assembly GCF_001515625.1. NCBI lineage: Eukaryota > Metazoa > Chordata > Actinopteri > Cypriniformes > Cyprinidae > Sinocyclocheilus > Sinocyclocheilus rhinocerous. The sequence goes on from NW_015662925.1 coordinate 82,055, forward strand.
ATTAGACTTCCCGTATATCTAAACTTAACAACTACCATACTAACTATGAATAAGCAGCAAATTAGGAGTTTATTGAGGCAAAAGACGTAGTTAATCGTTAGTTAATATTGAGAACTGGTCCCTAAACTAAAGTGTGACTGAAAGGCTTCATGCAGAAATCATGATTCATGAGAAGGTTGCACTAAAATTTATTCTTAACCAACTGAAATTACATCTACACAAAAATCACATTTACACTGGTCTTAGAAATAAGATAAACCAGTTATTTTTATTAATTTTTAAAAATATTTTTACATTTTTTAAATTAAATATATAGTATAAGAAATCGAAACTAAGTGACTCTACAAAAGTATTTGTTATTTTAATAATAATAATAATAATGTATTGTTATTTTAATAATTATTTAATAATTATTAATCATAATCATTTCTGAGCAACAATAAAAATAGCACAAAAAGTAGCAACAAATTAAAAAATCTGAGCTGCTGGCAGGTTAACAAAAAACGTAGTAAAGTTAGTCGTTACATAATTTTAGCTCTATATTCCCCAACACTGCTAGTTATTAGGTGCTTTAGGATCCCAAACCAACAGGTTTTTATGCAGTTTGCTTTGTGTTACTAATGCTGCTCTTCTGTCTCCTCCTTTAGGCGCTCAAGAAAGCCAGTAACATTATCTCAGAGATCCGGGAGACTCATCTTTGGTAGCCAAACGTTCTCATGAACATTCTGTCCAGGAAAGTGTTTACATGTTTGTGCGTGCTGTATGTGTGAGTGTGTGACATAAGTCAAATACACCATCTGAAAAAATTAACATTCAACAAAATGTGTACAGTTTTCCAAATGCTCCTTATTTCTACTGTATATGCACTGATTCCATGTTTGACAGAGGTCAAAAGTGTGTGCGTGTGTGTGTGTGTGTGTGCGTGTGTGTGTGCGTGCGTGCGTGCGTGCGTGTGTGCGTGCGT
>NW_015662925.1:83104-87107 GCF_001515625.1 Sinocyclocheilus rhinocerous
GTGTGTGCGTGTGTGCGTGCGTGTGTGCGCGTGTGTGTGCGCGCGTGTGTGTGCGTGTGTGTACTCAGTAGCTCAGATATAGTGAACATATCAAGTCTGTGTCGTGATCTTCAACCATATCAATCATAAACGTTTCGAAATGGTTTTTCGCCATTATGACGAATACTCTTTAATTCAACATTATAAGAATTAAGTAGTGTCTCAAATGCTACTGAGAGCATCCCAAGAACACTCGAGCTCTCATACGCTCACGTGGTTGATAACAGGAATCACACAACAATGAACAATAAAATTTTTTCATCATTTACTCAATGCCATTCCAAACCGTGTGATACTATAGAAAATGTTCACACTGCTTTTTTTTTTTTTCCATTCAGTGAAAACATTAAAGGCTTTCAAGCTGTGAAATGGACTAAAAAGCATCATAAATGTACCATAAATCATCATAAAAGTAGTCCATGCGACTCATTCATTACTGTAGTTTTATGTCAGGAACAGACTGAAAGTGGAATGACATGATGAGTAATTGACAGATTTAAGTGAACTGTTCCATTAATGTGCTGTAAATATCATGTAATAAATGTGGTGTCCAGGTTTACAGTAAATCTAAGAAACAAAGACCCGCCCCTTTATTAGATTCAGTCAGATTTGTGCATGTTGGCACAGTTGTATGCTACATATAAGCTTAAGTTATCACAGCCAATATGGGCTAAAAACAAAAGCAGTGATAATATATTGATAATGTGAATGAGATTATGATGTTACATTTAGAAGAATTAATGATGTAACGCGTGACTGATGTCTAGACATGGTGCAAATAAATGGTAGTGCAGTGTGAAGAGCCACAGAACAAAGAGCCATTGTGTTTGGTTGTGCTCTGAAACACTTCAAACCACGCTTGGATGTGCCGGAGACTTGACTGGCATGTAATATTTATGCTTGTCTGAATATTTATTGTGAGAGTGAGTACGCCTGTGTCAAAGAAGGTCAAATGAGACCGAACAAAGATATAAAAACATTGGCTGTTTGAAACATTGAACACCAAGAATGAATGGTGTTTAGTGTCAGATATCAACCGTGCAAAATTAACAGCCAGCACAAATGTGGCCAGTGGCGCTGTAGAGAATTCGGTAGTTGTTGTATTGCCTGCTAAAACCAATATTAATGTGTGTGGGTGTTTATGTTGGGGACAATGTTGCATATTTTTTTAATTTATTTCTTGTGATGGGACACATTATGCTTCTCTAGCAACCAATTAATAATAAAAAATAGAGGTGCCAGGAAGACCAAGAGAAGGGGAATTATTAACAAACATTTATATACATTGTCAAAAAGTAATAAGCATGTATTTCTTGTTGACCTTAAACTTTATACCATTAAATTGTGTCCTGCCTCATATTTTATATATATATATATATACTGTATATATTTGAGTGGATATGTGTGATGCAGCGAGGATGTAATGTAGAGGAGTTGTCAATTTCAAGAGGTGTGAAGAGTTTACTTATTAGGATGCTTGAGTGAAGTAGGATCCGTAGAAATGCTTCAGAGGTTGATGGGTTTTAATATGAGCCCTGTTGCAGTCTCAGCACTAATTACATGATGTATGTTTCCTGAAGCTGAAATCTGCACTGCAGTCTGATCCTAAATAGTTTCTAGCATTCTGGTGAATCTCATGGAACCTGTCAATAACATATTCAGGTCATATTTCACACTAAAATTAAAAGAAAATATGAAAATCATATTTTGCATCAAGAAAGCCTATTTCTAAAAACATTTTGCACTGTAACAATTTTCTTCACAATTAAGCACAATTCCCCAAATTGCCATTATTTTAATTTAGGAAACAATCTTATTCTCATAATCATAATGCAAGAAAAAAAATCTCATTCTCATTACTGTAATGCAGAAAAAAAATCTAATTCTCATTACCATAATATCGGGAAAAAATATTCATTACCATAATGCAGGAAAGAATACTACTAACATTACTATAATGCAAGAAATAAAATTTCATTCCGATTATTGTAATGCAGGAAGAAAACTCATTCTCATTACCATAATGCAAGAAAAAAATTATTACTCTCATTTCCACAATGCAAAAAAAAAATTTATTCACATTATTGCAAGAAAAAAAATCTCATTCTCATTACTGTAATGCAGAAAAAAAAATCTAATTCTCATTACCATAATATCAGGGGGAAAATCTTCTTTACTATAATGCAAGAAAAAATGTCTTGCTCTCATTGCCACAATACAAAAAAAAAAAATAAAAAACCTATACACAGTAATGCAAGAAAAAAAATCTCATTCTCATTACCATAACAAAAAAATCTAACTCTCATTACTGCAATGCAAAAAAAAAAAAAAATATTTACATTAATGTAAGAAAAAAAATCTCACTCATTACCATAGCGCAAAAAAAAAAAATCTTACTCTCATTACCACAATACAAAAAAAGAAAAATGTAAATGAAAAAAATAATGACAAAAATCTCTTTCTTACTACCACAATGCAAGGAAAACAATTCGCACTGTCATTACCATTATGTTGGTTGTTCTACTTTAAATATTGACACTATTTTAAATATTCTCATTATCACCCGATTGATAAATTGATCAATATGATCGATTTTTATTACTGTGATACAGTCATTTGTTGCTACATTAAATGCTGTTAAAAAAAATCACCCTAAATTTAAACCACCCTACCTTGAATTTGTGTAAATGCTTTACAATTAAAATTGAATTTCACATTACAGTACTGGCAATTGGGGGGGAAATGTGCTTCATTGTCATGATTTAGTCCAAAATATAGGCTTAATCTTCTTTAACCAAAATATAATTTGTAATTTCTTTCTGTATTTGTTGGTGAAATATGAGCAGGATAGGCTATAAAACACTGTCAAACTCTGTCCAGTCTAAAGTGACATCTCCACTCCCTGTGTGTTTAGCATTCTTTCATAGTCTGCCAGTGTGCTTAAAGAAAAGTGTATTTTAACTATATAACTCATTTGGTCTTCCTGTTGAGCATGTGTCCACATTCATATGTGTTGGAAAGAGTGTGGGAGTTTGCTGTGAATCATTTGAAATATCTTGCCATTTCTTGACAACTGCCTTTAAGCACCTGCCTGCCATTTTATTTTTGTGATACATGTTAATGTACCTTTCACTGTTTAGATCATCATTAAAATTAAATAAAAAGCTCTCCTTTCCCCTTATTGAAAGCAGCAATAGAACAGATTTTTCAATATTGTGCAGATCTCACATTATTCATGTTACAATCAAAGGATAAATGTGCGTATCTGTGCTGAAATGAAAAAGTAACAAGTAATTTCTTTCTACAAAGTCACCAATTTTACCAGCTTGCTCTGATTTTCTTTCAGCTAAGTGCCTACAGGCAATCAAACCAAATGCAGAAAGGAAATGCATTTTGTGTAGTAAAAACTGTCTTTTTTAAGCTGCATGTTCTGTTTGAGGTGTGAGAGACTCAAAAACACTTTTACTTCTTATATATGAATAATGTTTTTAAAAAAATTCAGGAAAATAGGTTAATTTTGAATGTATTTTTAAACCTACAGCACTGGCATCTCTGGGACCCCAAACATAAAGACACTAAAGTTTGCATTAACATTTAAATGCATGGATGTTTTGTCAGTCATTATTACATATTCAGGTCTTTAGCAGCCCAGAATCTATATCTAACAGATACTGCAGATCTCTGAAGTGCCCCAATATTATAAAACAGAGATTTTAATGACAATTATAAAGTAAAAAATAAAGCATATTTTGTTTTGTTATCCGACAGCTTCGTTTTTTGATTACAAACTTAACTGAGTAATTCGCTGATCCATGAAAAAATTTGCTGATAATACTTGTATGTTCTTGTTTTATGCCTGCAGTAATATTTTTTTGAGTGGCATCATGCCATCATTGTTTCATTGTTTATGAGACATTGCCTCCTCCATACACACACATATATATATATATATATATATATATAT
>NW_015662925.1:90440-95366 GCF_001515625.1 Sinocyclocheilus rhinocerous
GGGGGATCAGGAGCCCTCCCTGGGCTTAACTGGGGATCACACACAAAACATGGAACGGAGTCTGACACATATACTATGTGAACAAAAACTTTTATTTTATTGGTCCCAAGGCCAAACCAGTTAAGAACCACTGCTCTAGAGAAGCATTTGTTATTTAAATAATAATAAGAAGAATGTATTAAAAAAAAATTATTATTGATCATAATTTCTGACCAACAATAAAAATAGCACGAAAAATAGCAACAAATAAAAACAAAAATCTGAGCTGCTGGCAGGTTAACAACAACAAAAAGACTTAGTTAAGTTAGTAGCTTCATAATTTTAGTTTGATATTCCCCAACATGGCTAGTTACTAGGTATTTAATGATCCAGAACCAGCAAGTTTTTTATGCAGTTTGCTTTGTGTTACTAATGCTGCTCTTTCTGCTTTTTCCTTTAGGCGCTCAAGAAAGCCAGTAACATTATCTCAGAGATCCGGGAGACTCATCTTTGGTAGCCAAACGTTCTCATGAACATTCTGTCCAGGAAAGTGTTTACATGTTTGTGCGTGCTGTATGTGTGTGAGTGTACGACATAGGTCAAATACATCATCTGAAGAAATTCAATGCCTCTGCCAGCATGAACATTCAACAAAATGTGTACAGTTTTCCAAATAGCCCTTATTTCTACTGTATATGCACTGATTCCATAGCTGTGTGTTTGACAGAGGTCAAAAGTGTGAGTGCGTTTATACTCAGTAGTGAACATATCAAGTCTATGTCGTTATCTTCAATATCATAAATGCATCGTAATGGTTTTTCGCCATTATGATAAATACTCTTTCAGTTAGCGTTATAAGAATTAAGTAATGTCTCAAATGCTACTAAGGGCATCCCAAGAACAATCGAGCTCTCATACGCTCACATGACTGAAAACAGGAATCACACAATGAACGTCGTTATTTTTTCATCATTTACGCAACATGTCATTCCAAACCGTGTGATACTCTAGAATACAAGAGATGAAAAATATTCACGCTGTTTTTTTTTTCCCATTCAGTGAAAACATTAAAGGCTTTCAAGTTCTGAAATGGACTAAAAGCAACATAAATGTAGCATAAATCATCATAAAAGTAGTTAATGGGACTCATTCATTAGTTTTATGTGAGGAACAGACTGAAATCTAAGTCATTATTCACTGAATATAGATGTGGAATGACATGACGATGAGTAATTGACAGATTTGAGTGAACTATTCCTTTAATACGCTGTAAATATCATGTAATAAATGTGGTGTCCAGATTTACAGTAAATATAAGAAACAAAAAACTGCCCCTTTATTAGATTTGGTTGCATTTGTCCATGTTGGCACAGTTGTATGCTACATATAAGCTTAAGTTATCACAGCCAATATGGGCTAAAAACAAAAGCAGTGCTAATATATTTGATAATGTGAATGAAACTCAAATATGATGTTACATTTAGAATAATTAATGATGTAACGCGTGACTGGTGTCTAGACGTGGTGCAAATAAATAGTAGTGCAGTGTGAAGAGCCACAGAACAAAGAGCCATTGTGTTTGGTTGTGCTCTGAAACACTTCAAACCGCGCTTGAATGTGCCGGAGACTTGACTGCCATGTAATATTTATGCTTGTGTGAATATTTATTGTGAGAGTGAGTACGCCTGTGTCAAAGAAGGTCAAATAAGGAAGAACAAACTAAGATATGAAAACATTGGCTGTTTGACGCATTGAACACCAAGAATGAATAGTGTTTAGTGTCAAATACAAACAGAGCAAAATTAATGCCCAGCACAAATGTGGGCAGTGGGGCTGTAGAGAATTTGGTAGTTATTGTATTGCCTGCTAAAACCAATATTAATTTGTGTGGGTGTTTATGTTGGGGACAATGTTGCATATTCTTTCATTTATTTCTTGTGATGGGACACATTATGCTTCAAACATTATGCACCTCTACCAACCAATCAATCGTAAAAAATAGGCATGCCAGGAAGGGGGATAAATAAAATCAACATAAACATATTTATATGCATTGTCAAATACCTGAAAGCTAATAAGCATGCATTTCTCGTTGACCTCAAACTTTATACTGTTACATTGTGTCCTGCCTCATATTTATTTTTATATTTCAGTGGATATGTGTGACGCAGTGAGGATGTACTGTAGAGGTGTTGTAAATTTCAAGAGGTTTAATCAGTTTACTTATTAGGCTGCTTGAGTGAAGTAGGATCCGTAGAAATGCTTCAGAGGTTGATGGGTTTTAATATGAGCCCTGTTGCAGTCTCAGCACTAATTACATGATGTATGTTTCCTGAAGCTGAAATCTGCACTGCAGTCTGATCCTAAATAGTTTCTAGCATTCTGGTGAATCTCATGGAACCTGTCAATAACATATTCAGGTCATATTTCACACTAAAATTAAAAGAAAATATGAAAATCATATTTTGCATCAAGAAAGCCTATTTCTAAAAACATTTTGCACTGTAACAATTTTCTTCACAATTAAGCACAATTCCCCAAATTGCCATTATTTTAATTTAGGAAACAATCTTATTCTCATAATCATAATGCAAGAAAAAAAATCTCATTCTCATTACTGTAATGCAGAAAAAAAATCTAATTCTCATTACCATAATATCGGGAAAAAATCTTCATTACCATAATGCAGGAAAGAATACTACTAACATTACTATAATGCAAGAAATAAAATTTCATTCCGATTATTGTAATGCAGGAAGAAAACTCATTCTCATTACCATAATGCAAGAAAAAAATTATTACTCTCATTTCCACAATGCAAAAAAAAAATTTATTCACATTATTGCAAGAAAAAAAATCTCATTCTCATTACTGTAATGCAGAAAAAAAAATCGAATTCTCATTACCATAATATCAGGGGGAAAATCTTCTTTACTATAATGCAAGAAAAAATGTCTTGCTCTCATTGCCACAATACAAAAAAAAAAAATAAAAAACCTATACACAGTAATGCAAGAAAAAAAATCTCATTCTCATTACCATAACAAAAAAATCTAACTCTCATTACTGCAATGCAAAAAAAAAAAAAAATATTTACATTAATGTAAGAAAAAAAATCTCACTCATTACCATAGCGCAAAAAAAAAAAATCTTACTCTCATTACCACAATACAAAAAAAGAAAAATGTAAATGAAAAAAATAATGACAAAAATCTCTTTCTTACTACCACAATGCAAGGAAAACAATTCGCACTGTCATTACCATTATGTTGGTTGTTCTACTTTAAATATTGACACTATTTTAAATATTCTCATTATCACCCGATTGATAAATTGATCAATATGATCGATTTTTATTACTGTGATACAGTCATTTGTTGCTACATTAAATGCTGTTAAAAAAAATCACCCTAAATTTAAACCACCCTACCTTGAATTTGTGTAAATGCTTTACAATTAAAATTGAATTTCACATTACAGTACTGGCAATTGGGGGGGAAATGTGCTTCATTGTCATGATTTAGTCCAAAATATAGGCTTAATCTTCTTTAACCAAAATATAATTTGTAATTTCTTTCTGTATTTGTTGGTGAAATATGAGCAGGATAGGCTATAAAACACTGTCAAACTCTGTCCAGTCTAAAGTGACATCTCCACTCCCTGTGTGTTTAGCATTCTTTCATAGTCTGCCAGTGTGCTTAAAGAAAAGTGTATTTTAACTATATAACTCATTTGGTCTTCCTGTTGAGCATGTGTCCACATTCATATGTGTTGGAAAGAGTGTGGGAGTTTGCTGTGAATCATTTGAAATATCTTGCCATTTCTTGACAACTGCCTTTAAGCACCTGCCTGCCATTTTATTTTTGTGATACATGTTAATGTACCTTTCACTGTTTAGATCATCATTAAAATTAAATAAAAAGCTCTCCTTTCCCCTTATTGAAAGCAGCAATAGAACAGATTTTTCAATATTGTGCAGATCTCACATTATTCATGTTACAATCAAAGGATAAATGTGCGTATCTGTGCTGAAATGAAAAAGTAACAAGTAATTTCTTTCTACAAAGTCACCAATTTTACCAGCTTGCTCTGATTTTCTTTCAGCTAAGTGCCTACAGGCAATCAAACCAAATGCAGAAAGGAAATGCATTTTGTGTAGTAAAAACTGTCTTTTTTAAGCTGCATGTTCTGTTTGAGGTGTGAGAGACTCAAAAACACTTTTACTTCTTATATATGAATAATGTTTTTAAAAAAATTCAGGAAAATAGGTTAATTTTGAATGTATTTTTAAACCTACAGCACTGGCATCTCTGGGACCCCAAACATAAAGACACTAAAGTTTGCATTAACATTTAAATGCATGGATGTTTTGTCAGTCATTATTACATATTCAGGTCTTTAGCAGCCCAGAATCTATATCTAACAGATACTGTAGATCTCTGAAGTGCCCCAATATTATAAAACAGAGATTTTAATGACAATTATAAAGTAAAAAATAAAGCATATTTTGTTTTGTTATCCGACAGCTTCGTTTTTTGATTACAAACTTAACTGAGTAATTCGCTGATCCATGAAAAAATTTGCTGATAATACTTGTATGTTCTTGTTTTATGCCTGCAGTAATATTTTTTTGAGTGGCATCATGCCATCATTGTTTCATTGTTTATGAGACATTGCCTCCTCCATACACACACATATATATATATATATATATATATATATATTCACTATTACATATGTATGCATTAGGGATGTAACGGTATGAAAATGTCTTATCACGATTATAGTGACCAAAATTATCACAGTTATCAGTATTATCACGTTATTGTTAAAATGTGCTGGCTGGGTTAAAAACGTACCGACACATAAATCACTTCACCAAGTTTTATATCTAAAAATCAACAAACAACAAATAAAATGACTTTTTGTTTGCATAATCACTAAAAC